>NC_069499.1:220347401-220607401 GCF_027579735.1 Bombina bombina
CAGAGCTGGATTGGCCTACCGGGATATAGGAAAATTTCCCAGTGGGCTGCCAGTGCTGAAGTTAGGAGGGAGACTCCCAACCAGGACACGGAGCAAGCCTTTGATTTTTAAAATAGAGCATATCATTTTATTAAGCTTTCCATTTACTTCTATTATCAAATGTTCTTATATTTTGTCAAAAAGCATACCTATCTTGCATGTGTCTTGATCAATATATGGCAGCAGTGTTTGCAAGAATGTTTGTAACAATGCTGTAAATTGTTGTATACAATATAAACAGAAATAAAAAGCACTAATCTATTAGGATAAAAAGTTCAAAATAATTTGTCTAAACAGTACAGAGCAGACTTTCTATATGTTGTTATCCATAATTTTTTAGGGATTAAAGGACCAATGTTGTGTGGGTGTAAAATAATCAAACTTAACCAACTTAACCTAAGTAAATAAAGATACCACTACAGTTATGTGTAAGTCATTTATTAACAAGAGGCTTGTATGATTTTATTATAAAAACATCAAGGCCTTTTCTATAAACTTTAAACATTAACTTATTTACATGTTTACATGTAAATGACTATGGATATAATTTAACTTATTACCAATAGGCGGCAATGCTTAACTAAGTAACCCATATGATGCGGGAAGCAGGCCCAGGCAAACTGAAACAAAGCGGAGCCCAGCTACAACCCGGTACCAAACAGAAGGATAAACTCGAGCTGTTCGGCCCTCCATAAACCAGGGGGAGATTTTTCAGGCACGCACCTGTGGACGTCATTCCCCCTGCAATGACCGTCACTCCTCCTCGCTTTCTATCTGCTGCCTGGGCCAATACCGCCCGCCTTTAGGGTGTTACACCGCTCAAACCTTAATGGACCCCCAGCCCGGCTAGGTGATCATCAAGCCGGCACCGAGGGGAGCTGCAAATATTAAAAACCCTGGACTGACCAAAAAAAGACCATAGGTTGAATAACCCTGTTCGGAACCAGGGGAACTAGAGGAAGCTAATAAACCAGTTAATCTAAATTTCAGCTGCACAGGATGGGTGGGAGAAGATCTGTAATGACCAGGAACAGAAAGAGGGCCTAGAACTCCCAGGAACTCCTTTTTAACAGTGAGTAGAGACCCCTCCCTTAGATATGCAACAAAATTGCAAATCTAACTCTCAGCCCACGCTCACTCCTCCTCCCTGGAATCCTTAACCCTAAAAACTTTACTGGCTAATCTGGAGCCCTGCACTTTCATAAGGGATTAAAGGACCAATGTCGTGCGGGTGTAAAATAATCAAACTTACCCAACTTGACCTAAGTAAATAAAGACACCACTACAGTTGGAGGTAAGACCGTTTAGGTCGTTTATTAACAAGAGGCACTCCTTGTATGATTTCATTATAAAAACATCAAGGCTTTTTCTATAAACTTTAAACATTAACTTTTTCTTCATAAATGGTAAGAGTAAACAGCTGCATTCATTACTTTTGGGAATTCAGAACCTGGCCACCAGGAGGAGGCTAAGACACCCCAGCCAAAGGCTTAAATACTCCTCCCACTTCCCTCATCTCCCAGTCATTCTTTGCCTTGCGTCCCAGGTGGTTGGCAGAGAAGTATCAGAAATTTACGTTTTGTCTCTTATGGAGGGTAGTACTCTTTGGCATAGGACTGAAGTTTTAAGTAATCCTATCAGCCTCTCAGTGAGAGCCTGGGTGAAAGTTAGAGTCCGGAGATGCATGGAGAGTCTTTCTGCAAAACCATCCCGACTCATTTTTACAGCTCCATAATCAATCGGTGTTGACGAATTTCGCTGCCTGCTTTCTTCTCTCAAGTCCATGGCAGAGGCGAGGCTACTATCTGTCACATTTGAAGGGCCATGTTCCTGTTCTATGGCGTAGATTCCAGTTGGATCGTTTCATTTTATTTTTCGCATTATTGATGTATTACAAATGTTTTCCTGAGAGGCTACCACCTTGCGGGATCAATTAGAGTAATCAGGGTCTCAGTGAGGCTCCTTTTGTATCTTGGAATGAAGGGTTAATATCTCCTAAGGGGGGGTTATATGAACAGGGTTTTTTTTAATCATGTTTGTTATGTGATTCAACCTGCTTATGTGTAGTGTTACTTAGGCTCATGGTTTTGTGGAACATAACGGCCTTGGAAGTGACGCTGCATTTGCGGTCGGGCACTTTTTTTCTAGACTGTACGGCTTACCTTGTGACTGGGCGTGGTCACGTTTTTGACTATCCAGTTCTGCATTCCTGACCATGTGGTGACGGAGAAATTCTGGTCCGCTGGTGTCTGGTGCATAGGAGGGGGTGAGTGCCCCAGCCATTGTGGGTGTAAGGTGCCATTTAGATTCCTTCAAATTTGGTCCATTTTTTTGTATTCATATCAAAAGTTATGGAGGATTCTGATGTTGAGATTGAACTGATCTCTGATACAGATTCTACTGGTTGTAGTGAATATGAATCGACCCAGATGACACATGACAGTCAGTTATGTTCCATATGCCGTGCTAGAGGTCTCAATTCCTCGGGATCGGGGAATCTAGGGACTGCTGAGCCATCCGCCTCTGGGGGTGCTGTCCCTCGAGTGGTGAGTTCCCTACCACTTACTGTTGCTACACATGCAGATGACCCAGATTATGCTTATCCTTCCCTGGATGGGGGTTTGTTCCCTCTGGAAATTGCGGCACGTTTACGTATTCAAATCCTGATGGCGATGGCGCATCTGCAGCTTCCAGATATCTGCTTAAGGTTATGTTCGTATCCAGTCAACCCGGGCCTCCCAGGCATGGGGTGGCACATTCAGCTCTCTGGGGGAGTGACTGTTCCTGAGGCTCCGGTGGAAGCGTGCTGTGCTTTTCATTATAGACTGGCGCGCCTTTGTGTTCTGTTACGGCACGTTTTGGTGTTATTGGATGATCTCATCCTTAATGGATGTAGGAGTTCTCAGTCTTCTACTTCGAATAGCTCACAGAATTAAAAATGAGGGGATGAAGTAATCTTCTTATAGTCTTGTTATTGAGTATCCTTTCCAATCTGAGCTTGGTTGAGCATGGTTCCATTAGGCTTGTCCTGTGGGTGTGTCTGTTCCTTTAGGCGATTACCTATGGGTTGCCTTTTCTTTTATTTAATGCTCTCTGGCTTTGATGCACATGTTGGCTTGGGAATATTTCTGAGAATTTTCTTCTCTGTTCTAATTGCTTGTCTCCACCTTGTGGTTCTGTACTGTTTTGGGGTTTGGGCGTTGCCTTCCCTTGTTTTTAGGAACCTTTAGGCTCTCTGCGAGCTTGCCTCGCTTTTTGGATCTGATGCACCCTGTTTAGGGTCTTCCGGGAATCCTTGCTTGTTCCTCCGTGTCCTCTTCTATTTGGGAGTTTTCGGATGTTATCTTCCTTTTTCTCTTGTAAGGGGGTCTGATTGAGGACCGACCTTGAGGCGATGGTGTCTCCTGGAGGAGTGTTGGCTTAGTTGTGTCTGTTCTGCTGTTTCTAGCTAGGCTAGATCAGTGTCCTTGGGGCCTTTTAAAATGTTTTTCTTGTTTTTCTTGGCTTCGGATGAAGCAGGATTTTTGCTGGGTTGTGGTTTCAGGCCTGGTGCCCTCAGAATGGGTCGCCTTTTGTACCCTCCCGTTTTAGCATTCAGTGTCCTCTATAGCTTGGATATTGTTTTCCCAAAAGTAATGAATGCAGCTGTAGACTCTTTCCATTTATGAAGAAAAACATAAATTATGCTTACCTGATAATTTTCTTTTCTTCAGATGGAAAGAGTCCACAGCTCCCTGCCCGTATTTTTCTTTGGGGCGGCCATCATTTTTGTTCTACTTGCACCTTTTCACCCTGATATTTTTTCTACTGTTCCTTGTTCCTCGGCAGAATGACTGGGGGATAAGGGAAGTGGAAGGAATATTTATGCCTTCGGCTGGGGTGTCTTTGCCTCCTCCTGGTGGCCAGGTTCTGAAATCCCAAAAGTAATGAATGCAGCTGTGAACTCTTTCCATCTGTAAAAAAGAAAATGATCAGGTAAGCATAATTTATGTTATTTACAAGTTTTAGTCTAAATTACTATGGATATAATTTAACGTTTTACCAATAGGCGGCAATGCTTAACTAAGTAATCTTTATGAAGCGGGAAGCAGGCCCAGGCAAACTGAAACAAAGCAGAGCCCAGCTACAACGCGGTACCAGACAGAAGGATAAACTTGAGCTGTTCGGCCATCCTCAAACCAGGGGGAGATTCCTCAAGCATGCGCCTGTGGATGTCATTTTCCCCTGCAATAGCCACCACTCCTCCACACTTTCTATCTCCCACCTGGACCAATACCACCCGCCACAAGAACTCATCCTGCACTGATTGATTCTTGCCACCAACCTAATTAAATTAACTACTTTTAACTAACCTGCTAAACTAACGCTGCTAACGCCCCATTAATATTAGCGATAAATCTATCCAACCCAGAGTGCCTCACCACAAAACCTCCTAACAACCTTCCCAATGTCCCTGTTAACTTTTTCCTAACACTGAAAGCCACTTTGTGACACATCATATGCCTCCAGTGTAACTAGGTATAACTTGGGACCACCCAACTTTTAAGCCAGGCAACCATGCATGCATCCACTTAATATCCACACTCATTTTTATTAACTCAATGGTAGGCAACGCACCCAAGTTGTTGCCTCCTAGATTTAACAATACTACGTTGGGATGACCCCACCTCCGATAAACCTCCTGGAGTAGTGCTGGTAAGCCAAGCCGGCTCCCATCCGAGACTGCTAACGCTCTGATAGAGGCCCAATGGACAAATGAGTGCCCGGCAATCCATACTTTTAGTGAGTTCTTGACTCTACCTGGAAAAACACAGATCAAATGTTACCCACCGTACATCCAATTAAGCAAAATAACCACGAAACCCAGAGCCACTCTTTCTACATTATGTACCACCTCCCTTAAAGTGACATAATACTCATGCTAAATCACTTGAAAGTGAAGGAGCATAACTGTAAAAAGCTGACAGGAAAATATCACCTGAACATCTCTATGTACAAAAGGAAGATATTTTACCTCACAATTTCCTCAGTTAAACAGAGTAAGTCCTGTGTAAAAAGTTATACTTCAGCTGATGTCCAGCTGCAGGTAAAAAAAAAAAAAAGAAGAAGAAATTAACAGCAGCCAATCAGCATCAGCAGTGCTGAGGTCATGAACTCTTTTACTGTGATATCATGTGATTTCACCTAACTCTTATGAGATTTCATAGTAAACTTCCTTAAACTGAATAGGGAAATAACATGAGTGTGCACGAGGCTCACTCCCTTGTCTGTCCCAGGACAGACATACTGATTTGCTGGTTAAAGTCCTTTACAATAGGGTGTGAAAACTGAGGACATTTTGAGGTAAAATATCTTTCTTTTTTACATAGAGATGTTCATGTGATATTTTCTAGTCAGCTTTTTACAGCTATGTTGCATCACTTTCAAGTATTTCAACATTTGGGTATCACGTCCCTTTAAGTTTAAGGGCAAGGATCTTCAATAGGCCTGACGAATGTCCTGTAGCGCTGCGATCTTCAACACCCTAGAGACTGAATTCTAGCCGCTGACCATCCTAATGCTGCTGCGCTGTTTGCCGTGCCAACCCTGAATGAGTGAGGTGCAATGTGCGATACATTTAGCCCCGCCTTTTGCGCTGCTTTTGCTAATACCCAGAAAAACTGAAACTTAGTTATCTCCAAACCATCTTGATGAATTAGATATGGGCCCCCTCCTACAGGGCGCTAAGCTCCAAATTCATTAAGCACTACCACTGGGCAAATCCTAGTGTCATCCATTCTCGAAAGATGCAACCATACTCCCTTTCCTTACTGATCTGTCTTTGATCGCAGAATGAATAATAGAACGGCCTCAGTTGACAGCCTAACATGTTGTTTTTGAACCCAGGCTTGAGGGCAGGTTCTAGAGGGGGAAACTAATTCACTGATCCACAGAGCGCCATGGAATGCAAGTGCAAAAGCTTCTTTAAACAATGCCACCTCATATTGACAGGTGCATATTGACTCCAGCTCTTGCATAAGTGGTATCTGATGTGCTATTGTAATCGGTTCTTTAAGATACCTATTATGTAACTTTCTGCAACCCCAGCCCCTTACTGACTGTCTTTCTAGAAAAGTGCCAGAATAGTCTCTCACTTGGAACAGTTTGCTGAAGAAGGACAAGGCTGCCAATTTTCCTTGCACTATGGACCTCCTAACTCCCCGTGGTTAAAGGGACACCATCCAAACAAGAGTGGTACCTGAGTAGCCTTGAAATAAGAGAGATGCTTGCTCTCGCAGAAGGCTGCCACTCATTCCAATGCCTCACGTAAGCCCTACAAGTTGCAGGAGCCAGTGAAGCCTTTACTAGGGGGAAGACAGATTCCCAGGGAACGTGAGCTGCCAGAGAAAAAGAGGCCAGAGGAGCTATTTTTCTAAATTTTCCCCACTTTCCCATAATCAGCCATAACGTTTTTTACCCCCAGGACATGCCGTGCTGTGAAATTAATATTGAATTGCAGACATCGAAGCCCTACATTTCTCATAAGCCTGACAACTTCCGCTGATGTTGCTGACAGGCGGTTGATTGTGAAAACCACGCTCTGGTTATCGCACCAAAAAATCACGGACTTATTAGACAATCTACACACCCATAACTCCACTGCCACAATTATGGGGAACAGCTCCAGGAAACATAAGTTCCTGGAGAGACCTGCCTCAACCCAAGTTGTTGACCATGCCTCCATGCTCCATTCTTCACCTAGAATTGCCCCATACCCCACGGATCCCGCTGCATCCGTGAACAGATGGTTTCCGCAGGTGTTCTCCAAATACATACTTTATACCATTAAACTCTGAAAGAAACATCTCCTAGACTGAAAATCTGCCCCATAGGGATGACACGGCCAGCAAAGTTTAGGAGCCCCAGCAAAGATGCAGGTCTCGAACGGACAAACATTTTGCTTTCCTGGCACTACGCACCACATCTAGCAAGCGGACCAGCTTATCCTCCGGCAACTGACAAAGTTTAGTGACAGAGTCTATCTCGATCCCTAGGAAAGTCAGACACGTGCACAGACCCTCTGTCTTGTCGCTCACAAGGGGAACCCAAACGTCTTCATGAGGTCAGTTATGCCCTTCATCAGTTCTGCACACTGTGTGGAACTCGGAGCTCCCACTAATAGGAAATCATCCAAATAGTGGGCAATACAATCAGAACCCATATACTGCGCTACTGGAAAGTTTCGGAAATGAGAGGTGTTAAATATGGTGAAATTGACCTTTCTCCTTCTTCAGCACCACCCCAAGTGGGGACACCATGAGACCTACTTTTGGAGGGTGTTCAAACAGGCCGGCCATGCGCCCCAAACCCACCTCCTTGCTGAGCTTCTTGGCACAGTGTTTGGAAAATGATAGTCAGATTTTAAATTGTGGGAATAATAAACCCTTCCCATAACCTGGAAAACAGCAATCCTGCTGCTGACCAGTCTGGGTACCCTGCTAACCAAGCTTCAAGGGTGTCCACCTTCAGAGGGGTGGCTGCCCTTCCCAGTCGTGGATGATTTAGCCCCACCTCATTCACCTGTCTGATCACGTTTTTTGGAGCATTCGGCTCCTGGGTGCTGGCCACCGCAATATCTACATATGTGTCAAAAGGAACAAGCGTATCCTTTCTCGCACTGCTTGTCTTGATTGTCCAGCATTCCTACCCATTTCTGCGAGCACGCAAGCCCATCCGAAAGGGCTGACTGCTCTGTGCAGGAGGAGGAGCTGTAACCACCTCCGGGCCGAGCTTTCACCATAAGGCAGGGTTTGCCGCCATTTTTCTATGGTATCCTATGTCATAATCCCACCAGGCTCCCTCTTTATGACATTTGTATACTCTTTAAATTGCGTCTTGATATTTCAATATGTCTGCTAGATAACAAGAACCCAGCACTCTGAAACAGCTCACCCACTCCTGGCCTTTAAATCTTTTTAGGGCCCATGCCATCCTTGGCCATTTCATTTGTTTTTGAGCTTCTGCCGAGAGCTCAAATATGTTAACATACTTTCTACTATGTATTTTCTTTACTACCTTTGATTTTAAATGTTCATGTAACAAGTGAATTGTAAAAGAGAATGAATCTCCTTTTAAAGCAGACTTCCTATTGCCTGTTTGCATTACTCCGCCCACTGCATGCTCTACAGTAGCTGTAACTAACGCCTTATCTAAGGACTGCGCATTGCCCTGACTGCGTGCTTTGTTTCTATCCACAACCAGTGTTCTAAGCATTCTATACGTGTGCTTTCCACTTTTTTATGTAGGCCTAACGCACTGTCACTCTCTGAGCTAGACCCAGTAGAGCTTGAATCCCCCTCATCGTGTGTGTATGATGTTACTGCCTGCTCACCAGTTTCCATGGGTTGTGATTCTCCCTGAGCTGTCCCAGAAGATGACGTCCCAGCTGTGTCCTTGAAAGATGAAGGTGCTTCTGTTGTCACCCGAGTGGACCTGACCGCTACTTCTCTGGATCCTGAGACCGCAACATCCTGAGCGTCCATCTGTCGGAAGATAGAGAGGAGTAATTACAGCCTGGGAAGTTGAGGCACCATTCACACCCGCACCAACATTTATACTATATGTGCTCCTAACATCGCCTTGCTTCTGCTAAGCTTGCATTATTTGCACCCCTCCAGTATACATTCTACTCTCAGGGCCCCATGTATGAGGCAAAAAATCATAATTCCTATCTCTTACAGGGTTATCTAATGCCTGATATGCTGGTATATCCCTAGCCATGTCCCTTGATTGAGGATCCATATATGACCCTAGACCCTGCCACTGGCCCTGGGCTCATAAAGCCAGCTTCCCTTTCCCAGTTTTGCATATAATTTGGCTGATCTCGCAAGCACAATTACCTCAAGCTGTGTGCATCCTGCCTCAACCCCCCCTTAGCCGGCGCCCCCCTCCTACCTTGTAGAGAGAGGGATGCAGAGGGAGTGCTCCATTTAGCTCTTCTCTTGGCCGCTGCCAGGCATCCACATGACCCCTGACCGAGACCAGCAGTCCCGCCCACCGGATGTGCACTGGAAGACGGAGCGCTGATCGCGGCCTGTGAGGCCTCTACAGCCTCATCCGCGGCAGAGGTAGGCCCACTAGAGGCGGATAAAGTTGGGAGGGAGTAGGTATTGGCATCAAGTGGGAGCGGGTGGTGGGTTATCTGATCAGGGGGCAGTGTGGTGGTCAAAAACATTGGTAATGATGTGGGCGGGCCATGTGCAGGCCCAGAACTGGAAAATACAGGGCCCAATGCAGCAGAAAGGGACTGCTGGATATTCTCTCCCATTTTCAGAGCCCCCACTTGGAAGGTGTGCCTGAAGGGAGCATTGGCCTAATCTAAAGGAAGGCCCTTGGGACCTGGGGGAAGGGGGAACTTTGTCCAATTTACTTATCTCTCTCTCCCCAGGTGTCCTGCGCATTGGAGAAGGAGCGTCGTACCTGAAACGGAGAGGAGGAAGCGAAAATCGGTGGGACCTATCCATGATGAGAAGTCAGAATGGAACTTTCAGCTACAAGAAGATCTGCAATGACCAGGAACAAAAAGAGGACCTAGAACTCCCAGGAAACCCGTTTTAACAGTGAGTAGAGACCCCTCCCTTAGATATGCAACAATGTTGTAAATCTAACTCTCAGCCCACACTCACTCCTCCTCCCTGGAATCCTTAACCCTTAAGACTTTACTGGCTAATCTGGAGACCTGCACTTTCAAGATCTGTGAGTTTTTTGTCTGTGAATGTTAGGCACTGTTCTATCTGAGTTTTTTTAATATGCATCTATAGATGCTCTTTTTAAGAGATATAGCTTGTCTGAAACAATCAACATTGTGTGATACTACACTTTATATGTCACATTTTTTATATTAGTCTGCTGTGTACTGTTTAGCCAATTTATTTTGAACTTTTTATCCTAATAGATTAGCACTTTTATTTCTGTATATATTGTATACAACAATTTACAGCATTGTTACAATCTTTCTTGCAAACACTGCTGCCATATATTGATCAAGACACATGCAAGATAGGTATGCTTTTTGACAGACGACAAAAGAACATTTGATAATAGATGTAAATTGGAAAGTTAAATAAAATGATATGCTCTATTTTAAAAATCAAAGATTAATTTTCCATTTTATAAGCCTCTAATCAAAAGGATATATATATAGGAAGCCTATCTACCATTCAACGGTATCCAACAAATGCAATCCTAACAATATGGGAATAACAAAAGGTTTCAATGTAGGAAAAAGAAGAAAAAGCTTTTTTTTTTAATTTGGTCTCTGAATCTTATTTTTTTTTTTAAAGTTTCAGTACCTTCAATGCACAATATTCCTGTCTTGTTTTTATTAGAAATGCTTGTAAACACCACTGAGACATGTGCATGCGCTTGACTTATCCTAAGTATGCTGTTTAACAAAGCATACCAAGAAAACAAAGCCAAATAAATTTGCCTTTTTTTAATTTGGCCTTATACATGATACAACCATGTATAAGTTTGTGATGATGTAATTATTTTCCATTGGTTCCAGATAGCGATCCATAATGTGTTTTTTGTGTACTTAACCAATCTGAATGTTGGAAACCCACGTGTTTTCAAATTATTGTCGACATGTTAATTGGCTTATTGTAAACAATTGTAAAGAATGTAATAAATCATATAAGAATTGTGAAAATTAGCAATAAAATGAGTATGAATAGCAAATTCTGAAATATGAGTGAGCATAAATGGGAGTGTTTGACAGTTCATATTTACTTTTACATTTCCACTAGTTCTCAATAATTTGATACCTCTACTGGTAAACAATTTCACAAATCGTGTTACTTTTCTCTTTAGCATAGTAAAATAAAACATGCTTTTGATGGGGTGTACTTTTATGGATGTCACAAAACTCATCAACTGAGCTATTTCGGTTCCTTACTTACAGTTTTCCAATGTTAAAATATATGTATAACTATTGACAGGGCCTTTTCTGTATGCATGCTTGGAAAGATCAACATGCAAAAAGTATTGGATTTTTTTAAGCTTTTTTGCGCTTGGTAATCCTTAGGTTACTTTTAAAATGTATGTGATACCCATATGACTCAATTAATATAATTGAAAAATATAATAATGAAGTATTTTGCATTTGTCATTATATAAGCAATATTGAAAACCTTCATGATCAAGAGTATATAAAAAAATAATGATAAACAATATTGGGCTAGATCACGAGTGGAGCACTAACAGTTACGTTCAAGCGAAAAGTGGTTTACCCTGGGTGTTGGCGCACATCAAGTGTAGCACTCGTTGTATTAAAAGTTGAAAGTAAACGTAATCGCTTGAGCACAATTGAAGTTAACGCTCGTCGGGTTAGCGCAACGTGAGAGTTCTGATTAACTGTTTTGCAAAACAAAAAAGTGTCACAAACCACATCAAACACACATTGATAAGTACATTTACACTCTTAATACCACCATACAAAAATTGCACAAAAAAGTTGTAAGCACTTAAACATATAAGGTCTAAGGTGTAAGAGAAAAAAAGGCTGCAAAGGGCTTTCACATAGAGAGACATACATACATATGTATATATATATATATGTGTGTATGTGTGTGTATATATATATATATATATATATATATATATATATATATATGTTTATATGTGTGTAAATATGTATTTATTTGTATTTACAGACATATATACACATATACATATATATATATCCCATTGGAGCCTAAAGAAGCACACTCTCGTGAATGCAATGCGAAAGTAAGGTCGTGTTTGCATTGCACCTCACTCGTAATACCAGCGCACATTAGCGTGCGCTGGTATTACTTGGTTAAGTGCAAATTTCGCTTTAGCATAAGCTCGAAATCTGGCCCTTACACATTTAAAACTGTCATTTAGCAAAATTTGCTTTTCTTCTAAGAAAGGGAATAGAGTGATATGTTTTGTAAATACAGTGGGGCAAAAAAGTATTTAGTTCTCCCACTTAAGAAGATCAGAGAGGCCTGTAATTGTCATCATAGGTATACCTCAACTATGAGAGACAAAATGTGGAAACAAATCCAGACAATCACATTGTCTGATTTGGAAAGAATTTATTTGCAAATTATGGTGGAAAATAAGTATTTGGTCAATATCAAAAGGTCATCTCAATACTTTGTTATATATCCTTTGTTGGCAATGACAGAGGTCAAAAGTTTTCTGTAAGTCTTCTCAAGGTTGTCACACACTGTTGCTGGTATGTTGGCCCATTCCTGCATGCAGATCTCCTCTAGAGCAGTGATGTTTTGGGGCTGTCGCTGGGCAACACAGACTTTCAACTCCCTCCAAAGGTTTTCTATGGGGTTGAGATCTGGAGACTGGCTAGGCCACTCCAGGACCTTGCAATGCTTCTTATGAAGCCACTCCTTCGTTGCCCGGGCGGTGTGTTTGGGATCATTGTCATTCTGAAAGACCCAGCCACGTTTCATCTTCAATGCCCTTGTTGGTGGAAGGAGGTTTGCACTAAAAATCTCCCGATACATGGCCCCATTAATTCTTTCATGTACACGGATCAGTCATCCTGTTCCCTTTGCAGAGAATCAGCCCCAAAGCATGATGTTGCCACCCCCTTGCTTCACAGTAGGTATGGTGTTCTTTGGTTGCAACTCAGCATTCTCTCTCCTCCAAACACGACGAGTTATGTTTCTACCAAACAGTTCTACTTTGGTTTCATCTGACCATATGACATTCTCCCAATCCGCTTCTGGATCATCCAAATGCTCTCTAGCATACTTCAGACGGGCCTGGACATGTACTTGCTTAAGCAGGGGGACACGTCTGGCACTGCAGGATCTGAGTCCCTGGCGGCATAGTGTGTTACTGATGGTAGCCTTTGTTACGTTGGTCCCAGCTCTCTGCAGGGCATTCACTAGGTCCCCCCGTGTGGTTCTGGGATGTTTGCTCACCATTCTTGTGATCATTTTCACCCCACGGGGTGAGATCTTGCGTGGAGCCCCAGATCGAGGGAGATTATCAATGGTCTTGTATGTCTTCCATTTTCTAATTATTGCTCCCACAATTGATTTCTTCACACCAAGCTGCTTGCCTATTGCAGATTCAGTCTTCCCAGCCTGGTGCAGATCTACAATTTTGTTTCTGATTTCCTTCGACAGCTCTTTGGTCTTCACCATAGTGGAGTTTGGACTGTTTGAGGTTGTGGACAGGTGTCTTTTATACTGATCAAACAGGTGCCATTAATACAGGTAATGAGTGGAGGACAGAGGAGCCGCTTAAAGAAGAAGATACAGGTCTGTGAGAGCCAGAAATCTTGCTTGTTTGTAGGTGACCAAATACTTATTTTCCACCATAATATGCAAATAAATTCTTTCCAAATCAGACAATGTGATTGTCTGGATTTGTTTCCACATTTTGTCTCTCATAGTTGAGGTATACCTATGATGAAAAGTACAGGCCTCTCTCATCTTCTTAAGTTGGGGAACTTGCACAATTGGTGGCTGACTAAATACTTGTTTGCCCCACTGTATATATCTATTATCATAACATTCTTGATAGTTTCCTGTATTTTCAGTTAATTGATTGCATTAAATTAATGCAATCCTTGAGTTGCCACATTTGTATGTCAAGGTTACAAGGGTCTCTAAAAAATTTCATTTCAGGCATGTGTAGCAAAGTGAAGACTGTTGGAAACCAATTCACTAGGCCAACCTGAACCCTGTAATCTCCCAACCCAGACTAAAATAGGCTTTATAAGGTACTGGTAATTACTAGAGTATATTATATATCAGTCAGTGGAGGTTCATCTATATGGGCAGCATGGGCTCTGTTCCACCATTTTAAATGCTCCCCAAAAATAAAAAAATAATTTTTGACATTCTCTTTTTTATCATAATCCTTATGCTTTTCATTCACATATAGATTGTTAATGTTTTAGGCAAATAATTACTATCAGACAGCAGTGAAGGCTTGTCCATAGACATTTTTATGCAGTTCTTACTTCCTTTTTTCTCCCTTTTTCTGCTATAATTAATATTAAGAGCATCTCCATCTAGCGGCTTTAATGGTTCAGTGCAGGTAGGGATAGAGGGCATTTATTTAGCCCCACCAGTAGCCTATGCACATTATTGTACAAAAATGGTTGTGCCAAAGCAGCAATTTATTATACTTGGTGGGTCTGCCCTAACTGTAGCACTACCACATCCTGCAGTGTTCAATACCTTGAAGCTTGTTTTTGTCCCTTCCTATTTCAGCTAGAGTTGGACATTGAGCTATAGGAAGAGAGACCATTTCAGTTCCTAGCCGTGGGATCTGTGATATTAATCATACTGAATATGTGAGCCCTTACAGGAGTCCTGGTAAAATATTTTATAAATAAATAAATAAATAAAATAAATAATAACAGGAGTTAAAGGGTTGGCCTGGGGATACCTGCCACTATGCTTCTAGTTTGTTTTAGCCCTGATTAAACATTTTAACAGGCTTTATAAAATTCCACTCTTCTGGGGTTTGCTGGGAATTGTAGTCTTTCTAACACAGGATCCTCCACACTGCCTATATCTCTTCAGATACAAAGCTATGCACCTCTAGAGATCTGTTATAGGGCCCATTGATTAAAAACTTTCCGGCATAGAGATAAATTATGTTAAATCTTTGAGATTTTTTTTAGACCTTAAATTGTGATACAGTGGTCTCTTCCTCACATCCAGCATAGTGAGATAAACAGTTTTTAAGCTAAAATTTACATTTCATAAATTATTTGACAGACCTCGCCGTACTGATGAGACTTCTTCATTCGCTGGCAGAGAGTTGTAGATCATCAGGCCCATAGAGAGTCCTGCCTGTAGAATAATTGCAAGAATATGTCCATCTACAACAAGAAATTGTTATAGTGAAAAAGTGGGGCTATCCCTGATGACCTATCGATTGCCTTCTGTGTAGGTCAAACATGTAAGAATGTTCGTTTAAATATAGCTTTACAGCAGCAAAACACAAGTCACTGTTGGGCACACATATCTTGACAAATATATAGAGAAGCGTTCCTCTGTTAGCGTTCAGTCCCCCTCGGTGACAAGCCAATGTAAACCCGCAAAGCAAAGTTCATATAGAAATGTTAGTGCGCTCACCTCGTATCCAAACCAGGCTGGCCTCCGGACCCTTCTCTTATGCGGCTAATGCCTGATCGATCCACCGGCCTCAGGGATAGTCACAGCACTGCAAACTTGTGACCACTCCCCACGCTAACCCAGCGTGGCCGCTTAGCTGGATGATACAATTTCAATCAAGCCGCGTTCAGAGGGAAAGGAGGAAGGTGACGTCAGCGGGATGGCTTGTGAGTATCCAATCCGGACCGGCAAATGGAGGTGTGTGGCCCAAACTTCAATTGGGATTGGATGTATATCCACAGTAACTCCAAAGTGGTTGTGATGGTGCTCGGTAAAAGCTAAATGATGTCTGCTCTATATGGTAACGGACTATCCTGGCTGGTGAAATCACAGGATAAATCAAAAAGGTTCGGACAGTCCGTAATAAAAATTCAATCCTTTATTGTGAAATCATTAAAACGTAGGAACACACAGGAGTAACAGAGTAGGTGTATTACCTAAACTGGCTTACGCGTTTCGGCGTTAGCCGTAGTCATAGCCATAGGTGTAGGGCGTAACCCCTGCCTTATATAATACGTATTAAGACATCATTGGTTAACAGAAATTCAAATTAAAAACAAGAAAAGAATACACTTACTCATTATTAAGACCTTTCACTGATACAATTGTTACAAGGCATTATATTCAGGAACAACTATTAGAACCAAATAATCATTGTAGTTATAACTATGTGTATATCGTTAGAAATATATTATCTCACTACGTCACCTATGGGACAATGTTTGAAATTGACACGGGCCTGTATTTTAATGTATACCAATGTACATAAGAGCCTCTTCACATACTAGACATTGATTTTGTAAGTAAACAGTTACACATGTCAATATATGAAAAGAAATTTACACACCAAGACACTGCATGATCATAACATAGTTAATATATATATATTTGCGATACATCTTTGTGGTTCCTGAATAATGTGAATTATAAATTAGATTAGAAACTAGAGATAGAAATAGAGATGAACAATGGAACCTGTGAGTATTGTGTAATTATTTGGTACTAAATCTGGAAAAGGTCCTAAGCCTCTTGGTATACTATATCGCTAATATGAAAATATATGCTAAATATTATATATATCTTGAGGCGACTTAAGCCCAGACTTCATCTCACACAATCTTAGCTGAGTGACACAAATATTCATTCAATATATGTGGCCCATTATTTACAATCAACATAGCTAGGCAGCATTTAAACAAGAGAGAGATGTACGGTAGATGTAATTATTCCCAAAAATTTATTAGGTCATATTTGGAATTAAGACCTTTAGGGATTCGTGTCTCCAATTTAAAGATCCAGTACATCTCTCTCTTGGCCAAAATCCGTTCTTTATTACCTCCTCTTTTTGGTGTTACTATTCTTTCAATGATACACCATCTGAGGGAGTTAACATTTTTATTGTGCATGGTGGCAAAATGCTGCACCAGAGGTGTGGCAGCCTTACCTAGTGACAGTGTGGACAGATGTTCTCTGATCCTAGAGTTAGCATCCCTTTCGGTGAGTCCTACATATTGTTTGCAACAAAGAGTGCATTCCAAAAGATATACAATGCATTCAGTGGTACAATTTAGGCATGATTTTATACTAAAGCTTTCCCCTGTGACACACGATCTAAAGTCTGTGGTGATCTGTGCAAAGTCACAGGGCCTACATTTTCTACGCCCGCACCTAAACATACCTTGATGTCTTAACCAGGATGAATCTGAGTTACTTATTTGTTTCAACTGTGTGGGTGCCAATCTCGAACCTAAAGTGTGGTTTTTGCGATAAGAACATTTAATGCCCAATTTGGCCGTATCTTGTAAGCCATCATCTGCCACTAGTAGTGCAAAGTGCTTTTTTATTATTGCACAAATTTGAGAATATTGAGAACTATACCCTGTTACGAAGTAAACACCTTCCCTTGTTTCTGGTTTATTTTGTACTTTCTCTCTGGTAATCAATGTTTGTCTATCAATCATATCTACCTCCCTTCTGGCTCTCAAGATATCCCTTTTGGGGTATTTCCTTTCTTTAAGTCGATTTACCAGGTCATCTGCAGCAGCTAAGTATTCTTTAGGATTACTGCAATTACGCTTAAGCCTAGTAAATTGCCCTTTTGCCACCGCATATCTCACATGTTCTGGGTGGCTACTTGCAGCATGGAGGAGTGTATTCCCAGATATTGGTTTGCGATACGGTAGAATCAATAATACCGTCCTCTCTACCCTTGAGAGTCAAGTCCAAAAAATTAATGGACTCTGAATTGCATTCAAATGTAAACCGCAAGCCATCACTGTTATTATTGAGATAGTTTACAAACTCTGGAATTAGATTTTGGGGACCATTCCAGATTAGCAACAGGTCATCGATAAAACGTTTATACATTATGATGTACTGACGGTAGGGATTTCCCTCTCCAAAGATGTGGATCATTTCCCACCACCCTAACACCAAATTGGCATAGGATGGTGCGAATTTGGCTCCCATGGCCGTACCACACCTTTGGAGGAAGAAATCCCCCTCAAAAACGGAAAAAGTTATGCGTAAGCAAAAACCTGGCCATCTCCAGAATAAATTTCTGGAATCCTTCAGAGTATTTCGTAAAGTGAAATAAGAAAAACTGTAGAGCTTTCAATCCCATAGAATGGGGAATGGAAGAGTACAGTGAGACTGCATCAATAGTAAGCCATGTGTAATCCCTATTCCAAGTAATGTTTTGAACCAAATTCAATACATGTTTAGTATCCTGGATATGGGAATGTAATGAAAATACCAAGGGTTGCAACAAAGCATCTAACCATTTGGATGCGTGTTCTAAAAGTGACCCCTTGGTTCCATCATCTACCAAAGGTTCATAAATCCCTCTCCAACGTACAGGGCAGGCCCATTATAAGTGGCATCGACTCACTTTTAGAACACGCATGGGATTGAAAGCTCTACAGTTTTTCTTATTTCATTTGAATGCAATTCAGAGTCCATTAATTTTTTGGACTTGACTCTCAAGGGTAGAGAGGACGGTATTATTGATTCTACTGTGTATCGCAAACCAATATCTGGGAATACACTCCTCCATGCTGCAAGTAGCCACCCAGAACATGTGAGATATGCGGTGGCAAAAGGGCAATTTACTAGGCTTAAGCGTAATTGCAGTAATCCTAAAGAATACTTAGCTGCTGCAGATGACCTGGTAAATCGACTTAAAGAAAGGAAATACCCCAAAAGGGATATCTTGAGAGCCAGAAGGGAGGTAGATATGATTGATAGACAAACATTGATTACCAGAGAGAAAGTACAAAATAAACCAGAAACAAGGGAAGGTGTTTACTTCGTAACAGGGTATAGTTCTCAATATTCTCAAATTTGTGCAATAATAAAAAAGCACTTTGCACTACTAGTGGCAGGTGATGGCTTACAAGATACGGCCAAATTGGGCATTAAATGTTCTTATCGCAAAAACCACACTTTAGGTTCGAGATTGGCACCCACACAGTTGAAACAAATAAGTAACTCAGATTCATCCTGGTTAAGACATCAAGGTATGTTTAGGTGCGGGCGTAGAAAATGTAGGCCCTGTGACTTTGCACAGATCACCACAGACTTTAGATCGTGTGTCACAGGGGAAAGCTTTAGTATAAAATCATGCCTAAATTGTACCACTGAATGCATTGTATATCTTTTGGAATGCACTCTTTGTTGCAAACAATATGTAGGACTCACCGAAAGGGATGCTAACTCTAGGATCAGAGAACATCTGTCCACACTGTCACTAGGTAAGGCTGCCACACCTCTGGTGCAGCATTTTGCCACCATGCACAATAAAAATGTTAACTCCCTCAGATGGTGTATCATTGAAAGAATAGTAACACCAAAAAGAGGAGGTAATAAAGAACGGATTTTGGCCAAGAGAGAGATGTACTGGATCTTTAAATTGGAGACACGAATCCCTAAAGGTCTTAATTCCAAATATGACCTAATAAATTTTTGGGAATAATTACATCTACCGTACATCTCTCTCTTGTTTAAATGCTGCCTAGCTATGTTGATTGTAAATAATGGGCCACATATATTGAATGAATATTTGTGTCACTCAGCTAAGATTGTGTGAGATGAAGTCTGGGCTTAAGTCGCCTCAAGATATATATAATATTTAGCATATATTTTCATATTAGCGATATAGTATACCAAGAGGCTTGGGACCTTTTCCAGATTTAGTACCAAATAATTACACAATACTCACAGGTTCCATTGTTCATCTCTATTTCTATCTCTAGTTTCTAATCTAATTTATAATTCACATTATTCAGGAACCACAAAGATGTATCGAAATATATATATATTAACTATGTTATGATCATGCAGTGTCTTGGTGTGTAAATTTCTTTTCATATATTGACATGTGTAACTGTTTACTTACAAAATCAATGTCTAGTATGTGAAGAGGCTCTTATGTACATTGGTATACATTAAAATACAGGCCCGTGTCAATTTCAAACATTGTCCCATAGGTGACGTAAAGAGATAATATATTTCTAACGATATACACATAGTTATAACTACAATGATTATTTGGTTCTAATAGTTGTTCCTGAATATAATGCCTTGTAACAATTGTATCAGTGAAAGGTCTTAATAATGAGTAAGTGTATTCTTTTCTTGTTTTTAATTTGAATTTCTGTTAACCAATGATGTCTTAATACGTATTATATAAGGCAGGGGTTACGCCCTACACCTATGGCTATGACTACGGCTAACGCCGAAACGCGTAAGCCAGTTTAGGTAATACACCTACTCTGTTACTCCTGTGTGTTCCTACGTTTTAATGATTTCACAATAAAGGATTGAATTTTTATTACGGACTGTCCGAACCTTTTTGATTTATCCATCTACAACAAGACACAGATACATACTGGCTGACAGTGCAGCGTAGGCATTCACTAATATAAAGATATATAAGTTAGAAAGGGGAACAGTAGGAGACAATGGGGGTTGATAGAGGGAAAAAGTAGAGAGAACGGAATGGAGAAAAGTATATAAAAATGGAGGAGAGAGACAGAATGTAGTCTTTTTTTAAAAATAATAACATTTATAATTTGTCATTTTTATGGTATGAATATGTAATAAATAAAGAGTTAATAAGATTTTTATTATGGACTAGTAATTATAGTCTTTCTAAAGACTCTTTTTACCAATCCCTGTATGTGAGTGTGTTTGGGGAGTTGTCATGGGTGGATATTTTTGCTCCACCAAGCTGGAAAATCACTAGCCGCCACTGATATCAGAATCTCCCCAAGATGGAAAACATCACATTTATTTCATTTTAAATTAGATGAAAACTGTTTACAAACAAGATGTATATGCAAATGATGTTGTGTGGAAATGCTTATGCTTTATTCCTACACGAAAATCACTTGTAAATCACAGTTAGATTTGCTAATTTTATATATGTATATATATACTCCAATAGTCCACCAGACCCCACACTCAGTAGTACCTGAGGAGGCGGCACATATTGGTCTTTTCAAAATGCCATCTCCCTCTCAGGTACTACGGTGTGTGGGGTCTGGAGGACTATTGGAGTGTATACATTTAGACTGGACACCCTGGAAAGATGTCTCTTACACAGTGAGTGCTGTATTTATATTATTTAGAATTTATTTATTTATTATATATTCACTTCATAAAGAGCACTTACCGGGACTTTCCAGACTTTCTAGAATAATTTTTTATTAAGTGAATGTTTTCAAGGTATTATCCCCTTCCTCGGTCATATAAAAAAGCTTTTTTGTATGTCTGAGGAAGGGGATAATTCTCCCGAAAATGTTCACTTAATAAATGGGATTCTAGAAAGTCTGGAAAGTCCCAGCGAGTGCTTTTTATGAAGTGAATATTGATTATTATTTGCAGCACCCTGTGCAATGGCCATTAGTCATCAGGAGTGCTAACTTATCCACTTTATATAAATAAATATATATATATATATATATATATATACTGTATATACATATATATATATATATATATATATTTATTTATTTATATATATATATATATATATATATATATATATATATATAAACTGTCGTCAAGAAAAAAGCAACTGTGATGTTTCAAGGTATTCATCCCTTCTTCAGACCCGTCTGAGGAAGGAGTGAATACCTCAAAATTTCATGCTAGTAAATATATTATTTGTTTTTCAAAACCAAAGAGTGCTACCTAAGCCGTTTGGTGACAGTGATTTTTGAATTGAAGATTTATATATATATATATATATATATATATATACATATATAGTAACAAACGATTGCACTCACAGGTAGGGATGGGCGAATGTTTCGCCACATTCGAAAAACGGCACGAATTTTAACACATTCGTTCGTTCAAATCGAATTTCGAATGTTTACATAACATTCTCGGTTTCGAATTTTACGATTACATTCGAAAATATTCTTTTCAAAAAATTCGAATTTAGATTGTAATAGTATTTCTAATGCTTTTTCTTTAAATGTAATATTCGAATTATGCAATATTCGAATTCGAAAAATTCGAATTTAGATTGTAATAGTATTTCTAATGCTATTTCTTTAAATGTAATATTCGAATTATGCAATATTCGAATTCGAAAAATTTGCATTTAGATTGTAATAGTATTTCTAATGCTTTTTCTTTAAATGTAATATTCGAATTATGCAATATTCCAATTAGAAAAATTTGAATTTATATTTGAATTCAAAAAATTTGAATTTATATGTTTGTAATAGTATTTCTAATGCTTTCTTTAAATGTAATATTCGAATTATGCATTATTCTATATGGAAACATTCAAAATGATATATTTGTATCTATTATGTATCAATTTACAAGATTCCCGCCCTACCACATGAACTATTGAACTTCTGAATAGTATTTGTTAAATAGAATGTTAAATTCGAAATTTCGAATGTGGACATTCAATATAATTATAAACATTCGAATTTGAAAGTGACATTTGAAAACTGTAAATAACATTTGATTTTCAAATTTTTAAGAATATTCGCTCTTATCGACATTCGGATTTAGAATTCGAATTTCGGTAATAACATTCATTCTACATTCGAAATTTGAAAATTTACACATTTGCCCATCCCTACTCACAGGACTTTCCCAAACCAAAATCAAAATTTATTGGAACGTTTTTGGAGATATGATTTTCTTCATCAGCATGAATAAACAAATGTGTAATACACTCATATATAGTGTTCAAAATACATCAAACCCAGTGCATACCTCATTCTCATACAAGTGGCGCCAAACTACTTTATTGGAATGCTAGTCTGCGTTCCACCGTCAAGTGAAGCTGGAAGTGTACATACGTCACTTCCGGTACTGTAAAACGAATCGTTGTTCCATACATCTTAGCTTAAATATTGTGTAAACAAAATACATATACAATTAATATGCACTACCTTAGCGGAGTCATCATTATCATACTTAGCTATAGTGATGTGATGCTCCGGATAAGTTACTGTCATAATGCGGTAAAGTACAGCTCGCTACACACACCTCCTTTGTTTACTATGTAACCATGGTTACCACCCGGAACAGGAGTAGTTTAGTAGGCCTCTTAAATACAATTAAGGGGATCATTGTAGTACACAAACTACATGCCACTATGTTTGAGCAATCACAGACCTTGCGTGTCATTATGTGTGTGTAGTGATCCTCAACTATGTTTCATACAGTCCATAGGTGAGCACAGCACAGAGGTTTGGGTGCACAGGAGACCAAGGGCACTGCCACAGCCCTCTAAAAATCTGCAAATAGCACACACAAAGTAGAACTCCAGCACTCCAAAAGTAGAAAAGGCAATTTATTTATTCAATAAGCATGAGGAAGGGGCTGTGACCCCGAAACGTTGCTTATTGAATAAATAAATTGCCTTTTCTACTTTTGGAGTGCTGGAGTTCTACTTTGTGTGTGCTATTTGCAACTATGTTTCATAGCATTCTTACAATATTTCACTAAGCCAGTATAGACATTATGTGTAGTGCAGATCGAAGCGACTTGTGTGTGCCCTGTAACCATAGAGATCAATAATGACCAATCAAATTTACTATGTCCCTTCAATGCGTTCAAAGTGGTCATGATGGTATATCTAATGCCAGTCACTATCACAATATAGCCACCTATTAGTTTAGTCTTATGTGTATATAGTGATGATATCTAAATCATCAGAATCCCCAGATTTTGGTTACCTATTAGCACCCAAATTGATAAAGTGTTGCGTTGTGCCACTACGATATAGCCATACATTTCCCTAATGTGCTGTGCAACAGATACTATATACATACAACAACTCAATGAATTTTAAACCTAAATACAACGTTATTTCAAAAAATCACTTAAAAACAGATGAAAATATACAGATACCCAGTTGCATTATATCTTTCCTATGCCTACATCTGTTGCATAGCGCTTTAGGGAAATGTATGGCTATATCGTAGTGGCACAACGCAACACTTTATCAATTTGGGTGCTAATAAATTTTGAGTTTGGTTTGTGAAAGTCCTGTGAGTGCAATCGTTTGTTACTATATTGAATGATATCTTTGCACCCAGGCAGCTGGCATCTGGTGGGTTGGTCTGAAGACTGGATTACTATTTATATACTGTACATATACTGTATATATATTTATATATACACATATACACACAAGCACACACACGCTTGGCACGCTTGGAAATTTCTGTTTTAAACCAAAAGCTATTACTTAAAGAAGAAAAACACAAATCTTCCCATAAAGCAGATTTGAATATTGTCTTATCTATGCAATATAAATGAAACTACTCCTGTTGTTATATCAGTCTGTATGGCATTTAAATCATTTACAGTTGTTTGTCTCACCAGTAGACTTAGTAATGCAACTGTTAGAAAATTGTATTAATTGCAATAAAGCTATATTATATAAAAAGTATACTTTTTATAACATGTGTGCATTTAGCATACTAGAAATTTCCAATTTATAGTATTTATACTATTTTATCATCTGGTTTTAGAGTTTAGTGAAAATCTCCTTAATATAGCTATATCTCCCACACTCAAAATAAAAAAGCTACAGTATACAAGTTACACAAAATAACTTGATTTTGGTTCTTTCATCCTACAACCTTGAAAACTTTAGACCTGCTAGTATTGTTTTAATTTAAGTCTAAGTTTCTGTTCTGAATTCTTCTTTATACCATCCTGTACAGAGAAGATCTGAACAAGATAATAGGATATATATATATATATATATATATATATATATATATATATATATATATACAGGTAGTGCAGAATTATTAGGCAAATGAGTATTTTGACCACATCATCCTCTTTATGCATGTTGTCTTACTCCAAGCTGTATAGGCTCGAAAGCCTACTATCAATTAAGCATATTAGGTGATGTGCATCTCTGTAATGAGAAGGGGTGTGGTCTAATGACATCAACACCCTATATCAGGTGTGCATAATTATTAGGCAACTTCCTTTCCTTTGGCAAAATGGGTCAAAAGAAGGACTTGACAGGCTCAGAAAAGTAAAAAATAGTGAGATATCTTGCAGAGGGATGCAGCACTCTTAAAATTGCAAAGCTTCTGAAGCGTGATCATCGAACAATCAAGCATTTCATTCAAAATAGTCAATAGGGTCGCAAGAAGCGCGTGGAAAAACCAAGGCGCAAAATAACTGCCCATGAACTGAGAAAAGTCAAGCGTGCAGCTGCCAAGATGCCACTTGCCACCAGTTTGGCCATATCTCAGAGCTGCAACATCACTGGAGTGCCCAAAAGCACAAGGTGTGCAATACTCAGAGACATGGCCAAGGTAAGAAAGGCTGAAAGACGACCACCACTGAACAAGACACACAAGCTGAAACGTCAAGACTGGGCCAAGAAATATGTCAAGACTGATTTTTCTAAGGTTTTATGGACTGATGAAATGAGAGTGAGTCTTGAAGGGCCAGATGGATGGGCCCGTGGCTGGATTGGTAAAGGGCAGAGAGCACCAGTCCGACTCAGACGCCAGCAAGGTGGAGGTGGAGTACTGGTTTGGGCTGGTATCATCAAAGATGAGCTTGTGGGGCCTTTTCGGGTTGAGGATGGAGTCAAGCTCAACTACCAGTCCTACTGCCAGTTTTTGGAAGACAGAATAGTGTCTGGGAGGCTGTGGTTGCTGCTGCACGCAATGTTGATGGTGAACAGATCAAAACACTGACAGAATCCATGGATGGCAGGCTTTTGAGTGTCCTTGCAAGGAAAGGTGGCTATATTGGTCACTGATTTGTTTTTGTTTTGTTTTTGAATGTCAAAAATGTATATTTGTGAATGTTGAGATGTTATATTGGTTTCACTGGTAAAAATAAATAATTGAAATGGGTATATATTTGTTTTTTGTTAAGTTGCCTAATAATTATGCACAGTAATAGTCACCTGCACACACAGATATCCCCCTAAAATAGCTATAACTAAAAACAAACTAAAAACTACTTCCAAAACTATTCAGCTTTGATATTAATGAGTTTTTTGGGTTCATTGAGAACATGGTTGTTGTTCAATAATAAAATTAATCCTCAAAAATACAACTTGCCTAATAATTCTGCACTCCCTGTATATATATATATAAGAACAACAAAAACACTTTTTGGAACATGATATTTATTAAACAAGCCATACAAGAATGTGACAAGTAAAATACTATTCTGACATTCATCACTTGAAGACAGTAAATGGATTCATATATTCCTAGTAAGAAAACAGTTAAGCTCATTAGAACATAACAATTTGGTGTAGAGTTGCACTCAGGGTCTGCAGGGAACATGAACAGAAAAGAACACATTCTTCCCCCCTTATTTGCTAATAATTGCTTTTAAACGCAGGGTGCAGTAAGGGGATAAAATCATCCCAGACCAGAAAATATCTTCTCTAGGTCATTCTAATAAAAAAACATTATCTGCAAATTTTTTTTCTTAAACCCCAACAAGCACAAGTGGAAGTAAGAAGTAAAATATATTTCTTACTGACACATCTTGAATTTTTTTATCACATATCATTCATGGAAAACTGAGGCTTTTTTGTGAGATGAGAAAAATGATGATATGGTTTTCAAAAAGAGAAATAGAGCTCTACTTTATTTTATCGTTTTTGTACCATTCACAAAGTAATTTACAGAGAATAAAATATTTTTTGGCAATTTATACCCTATAAATATGATTAGTAAAAAAAATTATTATGGAGTGTATTCAGTTCCAGGACAAACCAGCTTATCTCTTTTCTCAAGCATTTGGTTATCATTGCACTTTAGATTTCTGGGTAGAGGCAATCACGGCAAACTCTGGAATTAGATTTTGGGGACCATTCCAGATTAGCAACAGGTCATCGATAAAACGTTTATACATTATGATGTACTGACGGTAGGGATTTCCCTCTCCAAAGATGTGGATCATTTCCCACCACCCTAACACCAAATTGGCATAGGATGGTGCGAATTTGGCTCCCATGGCCGTACCACACCTTTGGAGGAAGAAATCCCCCTCAAAAACGGAAAAAGTTATGCGTAAGCAAAAACCTGGCCATCTCCAGAATAAATTTCTGGAATCCTTCAGAGTATTTCGTAAAGTGAAATAAGAAAAACTGTAGAGCTTTCAATCCCATAGAATGGGGAATGGAAGAGTACAGTGAGACTGCATCAATAGTAAGCCATGTGTAATCCCTATTCCAAGTAATGTTTTGAACCAAATTCAATACATGTTTAGTATCCTGGATATGGGAATGTAATGAAAATACCAAGGGTTGCAACAAAGCATCTAACCATTTGGATGCGTGTTCTAAAAGTGACCCCTTGGTTCCATCATCTACCAAAGGTTCATAAATCCCTCTCCAACGTACAGGGCAGGCCCATTATAAGTGGCATCGACTCACTTTTAGAACACGCATGGGATTGAAAGCTCTACAGTTTTTCTTATTTCATTTGAATGCAATTCAGAGTCCATTAATTTTTTGGACTTGACTCTCAAGGGTAGAGAGGACGGTATTATTGATTCTACTGTGTATCGCAAACCAATATCTGGGAATACACTCCTCCATGCTGCAAGTAGCCACCCAGAACATGTGAGATATGCGGTGGCAAAAGGGCAATTTACTAGGCTTAAGCGTAATTGCAGTAATCCTAAAGAATACTTAGCTGCTGCAGATGACCTGGTAAATCGACTTAAAGAAAGGAAATACCCCAAAAGGGATATCTTGAGAGCCAGAAGGGAGGTAGATATGATTGATAGACAAACATTGATTACCAGAGAGAAAGTACAAAATAAACCAGAAACAAGGGAAGGTGTTTACTTCGTAACAGGGTATAGTTCTCAATATTCTCAAATTTGTGCAATAATAAAAAAGCACTTTGCACTACTAGTGGCAGGTGATGGCTTACAAGATACGGCCAAATTGGGCATTAAATGTTCTTATCGCAAAAACCACACTTTAGGTTCGAGATTGGCACCCACACAGTTGAAACAAATAAGTAACTCAGATTCATCCTGGTTAAGACATCAAGGTATGTTTAGGTGCGGGCGTAGAAAATGTAGGCCCTGTGACTTTGCACAGATCACCACAGACTTTAGATCGTGTGTCACAGGGGAAAGCTTTAGTATAAAATCATGCCTAAATTGTACCACTGAATGCATTGTATATCTTTTGGAATGCACTCTTTGTTGCAAACAATATGTAGGACTCACCGAAAGGGATGCTAACTCTAGGATCAGAGAACATCTGTCCACACTGTCACTAGGTAAGGCTGCCACACCTCTGGTGCAGCATTTTGCCACCATGCACAATAAAAATGTTAACTCCCTCAGATGGTGTATCATTGAAAGAATAGTAACACCAAAAAGAGGAGGTAATAAAGAACGGATTTTGGCCAAGAGAGAGATGTACTGGATCTTTAAATTGGAGACACGAATCCCTAAAGGTCTTAATTCCAAATATGACCTAATAAATTTTTGGGAATAATTACATCTACCGTACATCTCTCTCTTGTTTAAATGCTGCCTAGCTATGTTGATTGTAAATAATGGGCCACATATATTGAATGAATATTTGTGTCACTCAGCTAAGATTGTGTGAGATGAAGTCTGGGCTTAAGTCGCCTCAAGATATATATAATATTTAGCATATATTTTCATATTAGCGATATAGTATACCAAGAGGCTTGGGACCTTTTCCAGATTTAGTACCAAATAATTACACAATACTCACAGGTTCCATTGTTCATCTCTATTTCTATCTCTAGTTTCTAATCTAATTTATAATTCACATTATTCAGGAACCACAAAGATGTATCGAAATATATATATATTAACTATGTTATGATCATGCAGTGTCTTGGTGTGTAAATTTCTTTTCATATATTGACATGTGTAACTGTTTACTTACAAAATCAATGTCTAGTATGTGAAGAGGCTCTTATGTACATTGGTATACATTAAAATACAGGCCCGTGTCAATTTCAAACATTGTCCCATAGGTGACGTAAAGAGATAATATATTTCTAACGATATACACATAGTTATAACTACAATGATTATTTGGTTCTAATAGTTGTTCCTGAATATAATGCCTTGTAACAATTGTATCAGTGAAAGGTCTTAATAATGAGTAAGTGTATTCTTTTCTTGTTTTTAATTTGAATTTCTGTTAACCAATGATGTCTTAATACGTATTATATAAGGCAGGGGTTACGCCCTACACCTATGGCTATGACTACGGCTAACGCCGAAACGCGTAAGCCAGTTTAGGTAATACACCTACTCTGTTACTCCTGTGTGTTCCTACGTTTTAATGATTTCACAATAAAGGATTGAATTTTTATTACGGACTGTCCGAACCTTTTTGATTTATCCATCTACAACAAGACACAGATACATACTGGCTGACAGTGCAGCGTAGGCATTCACTAATATAAAGATATATAAGTTAGAAAGGGGAACAGTAGGAGACAATGGGGGTTGATAGAGGGAAAAAGTAGAGAGAACGGAATGGAGAAAAGTATATAAAAATGGAGGAGAGAGACAGAATGTAGTCTTTTTTTAAAAATAATAACATTTATAATTTGTCATTTTTATGGTATGAATATGTAATAAATAAAGAGTTAATAAGATTTTTATTATGGACTAGTAATTATAGTCTTTCTAAAGACTCTTTTTACCAATCCCTGTATGTGAGTGTGTTTGGGGAGTTGTCATGGGTGGATATTTTTGCTCCACCAAGCTGGAAAATCACTAGCCGCCACTGATATCAGAATCTCCCCAAGATGGAAAACATCACATTTATTTCATTTTAAATTAGATGAAAACTGTTTACAAACAAGATGTATATGCAAATGATGTTGTGTGGAAATGCTTATGCTTTATTCCTACACGAAAATCACTTGTAAATCACAGTTAGATTTGCTAATTTTATATATGTATATATATACTCCAATAGTCCACCAGACCCCACACTCAGTAGTACCTGAGGAGGCGGCACATATTGGTCTTTTCAAAATGCCATCTCCCTCTCAGGTACTACGGTGTGTGGGGTCTGGAGGACTATTGGAGTGTATACATTTAGACTGGACACCCTGGAAAGATGTCTCTTACACAGTGAGTGCTGTATTTATATTATTTAGAATTTATTTATTTATTATATATTCACTTCATAAAGAGCACTTACCGGGACTTTCCAGACTTTCTAGAATAATTTTTTATTAAGTGAATGTTTTCAAGGTATTATCCCCTTCCTCGGTCATATAAAAAAGCTTTTTTGTATGTCTGAGGAAGGGGATAATTCTCCCGAAAATGTTCACTTAATAAATGGGATTCTAGAAAGTCTGGAAAGTCCCAGCGAGTGCTTTTTATGAAGTGAATATTGATTATTATTTGCAGCACCCTGTGCAATGGCCATTAGTCATCAGGAGTGCTAACTTATCCACTTTATATAAATAAATATATATATATATATATATATATATACTGTATATACATATATATATATATATATATATATATATATATTTATTTATTTATATATATATATATATATATATATATATATATATAAACTGTCGTCAAGAAAAAAGCAACTGTGATGTTTCAAGGTATTCATCCCTTCTTCAGACCCGTCTGAGGAAGGAGTGAATACCTCAAAATTTCATGCTAGTAAATATATTATTTGTTTTTCAAAACCAAAGAGTGCTACCTAAGCCGTTTGGTGACAGTGATTTTTGAATTGAAGATTTATATATATATATATATATATATATATATATACATATATAGTAACAAACGATTGCACTCACAGGTAGGGATGGGCGAATGTTTCGCCACATTCGAAAAACGGCACGAATTTTAACACATTCGTTCGTTCAAATCGAATTTCGAATGTTTACATAACATTCTCGGTTTCGAATTTTACGATTACATTCGAAAATATTCTTTTCAAAAAATTCGAATTTAGATTGTAATAGTATTTCTAATGCTTTTTCTTTAAATGTAATATTCGAATTATGCAATATTCGAATTCGAAAAATTCGAATTTAGATTGTAATAGTATTTCTAATGCTATTTCTTTAAATGTAATATTCGAATTATGCAATATTCGAATTCGAAAAATTTGCATTTAGATTGTAATAGTATTTCTAATGCTTTTTCTTTAAATGTAATATTCGAATTATGCAATATTCCAATTAGAAAAATTTGAATTTATATTTGAATTCAAAAAATTTGAATTTATATGTTTGTAATAGTATTTCTAATGCTTTCTTTAAATGTAATATTCGAATTATGCATTATTCTATATGGAAACATTCAAAATGATATATTTGTATCTATTATGTATCAATTTACAAGATTCCCGCCCTACCACATGAACTATTGAACTTCTGAATAGTATTTGTTAAATAGAATGTTAAATTCGAAATTTCGAATGTGGACATTCAATATAATTATAAACATTCGAATTTGAAAGTGACATTTGAAAACTGTAAATAACATTTGATTTTCAAATTTTTAAGAATATTCGCTCTTATCGACATTCGGATTTAGAATTCGAATTTCGGTAATAACATTCATTCTACATTCGAAATTTGAAAATTTACACATTTGCCCATCCCTACTCACAGGACTTTCCCAAACCAAAATCAAAATTTATTGGAACGTTTTTGGAGATATGATTTTCTTCATCAGCATGAATAAACAAATGTGTAATACACTCATATATAGTGTTCAAAATACATCAAACCCAGTGCATACCTCATTCTCATACAAGTGGCGCCAAACTACTTTATTGGAATGCTAGTCTGCGTTCCACCGTCAAGTGAAGCTGGAAGTGTACATACGTCACTTCCGGTACTGTAAAACGAATCGTTGTTCCATACATCTTAGCTTAAATATTGTGTAAACAAAATACATATACAATTAATATGCACTACCTTAGCGGAGTCATCATTATCATACTTAGCTATAGTGATGTGATGCTCCGGATAAGTTACTGTCATAATGCGGTAAAGTACAGCTCGCTACACACACCTCCTTTGTTTACTATGTAACCATGGTTACCACCCGGAACAGGAGTAGTTTAGTAGGCCTCTTAAATACAATTAAGGGGATCATTGTAGTACACAAAATACATGCCACTATGTTTGAGCAATCACAGACCTTGCGTGTCATTATGTGTGTGTAGTGATCCTCAACTATGTTTCATACAGTCCATAGGTGAGCACAGCACAGAGGTTTGGGTGCACAGGAGACCAAGGGCACTGCCACAGCCCTCTAAAAATCTGCAAATAGCACACACAAAGTAGAACTCCAGCACTCCAAAAGTAGAAAAGGCAATTTATTTATTCAATAAGCATGAGGAAGGGGCTGTGACCCCGAAACGTTGCTTATTGAATAAATAAATTGCCTTTTCTACTTTTGGAGTGCTGGAGTTCTACTTTGTGTGTGCTATTTGCAACTATGTTTCATAGCATTCTTACAATATTTCACTAAGCCAGTATAGACATTATGTGTAGTGCAGATCGAAGCGACTTGTGTGTGCCCTGTAACCATAGAGATCAATAATGACCAATCAAATTTACTATGTCCCTTCAATGCGTTCAAAGTGGTCATGATGGTATATCTAATGCCAGTCACTATCACAATATAGCCACCTATTAGTTTAGTCTTATGTGTATATAGTGATGATATCTAAATCATCAGAATCCCCAGATTTTGGTTACCTATTAGCACCCAAATTGATAAAGTGTTGCGTTGTGCCACTACGATATAGCCATACATTTCCCTAATGTGCTGTGCAACAGATACTATATACATACAACAACTCAATGAATTTTAAACCTAAATACAACGTTATTTCAAAAAATCACTTAAAAACAGATGAAAATATACAGATACCCAGTTGCATTATATCTTTCCTATGCCTACATCTGTTGCATAGCGCTTTAGGGAAATGTATGGCTATATCGTAGTGGCACAACGCAACACTTTATCAATTTGGGTGCTAATAAATTTTGAGTTTGGTTTGTGAAAGTCCTGTGAGTGCAATCGTTTGTTACTATATTGAATGATATCTTTGCACCCAGGCAGCTGGCATCTGGTGGGTTGGTCTGAAGACTGGATTACTATTTATATACTGTACATATACTGTATATATATTTATATATACACATATACACACAAGCACACACACGCTTGGCACGCTTGGAAATTTCTGTTTTAAACCAAAAGCTATTACTTAAAGAAGAAAAACACAAATCTTCCCATAAAGCAGATTTGAATATTGTCTTATCTATGCAATATAAATGAAACTACTCCTGTTGTTATATCAGTCTGTATGGCATTTAAATCATTTACAGTTGTTTGTCTCACCAGTAGACTTAGTAATGCAACTGTTAGAAAATTGTATTAATTGCAATAAAGCTATATTATATAAAAAGTATACTTTTTATAACATGTGTGCATTTAGCATACTAGAAATTTCCAATTTATAGTATTTATACTATTTTATCATCTGGTTTTAGAGTTTAGTGAAAATCTCCTTAATATAGCTATATCTCCCACACTCAAAATAAAAAAGCTACAGTATACAAGTTACACAAAATAACTTGATTTTGGTTCTTTCATCCTACAACCTTGAAAACTTTAGACCTGCTAGTATTGTTTTAATTTAAGTCTAAGTTTCTGTTCTGAATTCTTCTTTATACCATCCTGTACAGAGAAGATCTGAACAAGATAATAGGATATATATATATATATATATATATATATATATACAGGTAGTGCAGAATTATTAGGCAAATGAGTATTTTGACCACATCATCCTCTTTATGCATGTTGTCTTACTCCAAGCTGTATAGGCTCGAAAGCCTACTATCAATTAAGCATATTAGGTGATGTGCATCTCTGTAATGAGAAGGGGTGTGGTCTAATGACATCAACACCCTATATCAGGTGTGCATAATTATTAGGCAACTTCCTTTCCTTTGGCAAAATGGGTCAAAAGAAGGACTTGACAGGCTCAGAAAAGTAAAAAATAGTGAGATATCTTGCAGAGGGATGCAGCACTCTTAAAATTGCAAAGCTTCTGAAGCGTGATCATCGAACAATCAAGCATTTCATTCAAAATAGTCAATAGGGTCGCAAGAAGCGCGTGGAAAAACCAAGGCGCAAAATAACTGCCCATGAACTGAGAAAAGTCAAGCGTGCAGCTGCCAAGATGCCACTTGCCACCAGTTTGGCCATATCTCAGAGCTGCAACATCACTGGAGTGCCCAAAAGCACAAGGTGTGCAATACTCAGAGACATGGCCAAGGTAAGAAAGGCTGAAAGACGACCACCACTGAACAAGACACACAAGCTGAAACGTCAAGACTGGGCCAAGAAATATGTCAAGACTGATTTTTCTAAGGTTTTATGGACTGATGAAATGAGAGTGAGTCTTGATGGGCCAGATGGATGGGCCCGTGGCTGGATTGGTAAAGGGCAGAGAGCACCAGTCCGACTCAGACGCCAGCAAGGTGGAGGTGGAGTACTGGTTTGGGCTGGTATCATCAAAGATGAGCTTGTGGGGCCTTTTCGGGTTGAGGATGGAGTCAAGCTCAACTACCAGTCCTACTGCCAGTTTTTGGAAGACAGAATAGTGTCTGAATAGTGTCTGGGAGGCTGTGGTTGCTGCTGCACGCAATGTTGATGGTGAACAGATCAAAACACTGACAGAATCCATGGATGGCAGGCTTTTGAGTGTCCTTGCAAGGAAAGGTGGCTATATTGGTCACTGATTTGTTTTTGTTTTGTTTTTGAATGTCAAAAATGTATATTTGTGAATGTTGAGATGTTATATTGGTTTCACTGGTAAAAATAAATAATTGAAATGGGTATATATTTGTTTTTTGTTAAGTTGCCTAATAATTATGCACAGTAATAGTCTAACTAAAAACAAACTAAAAACTACTTCCAAAACTATTCAGCTTTGATATTAATGAGTTTTTTGGGTTCATTGAGAACATGGTTGTTGTTCAATAATAAAATTAATCCTCAAAAATACAACTTGCCTAATAATTCTGCACTCCCTGTATATATATATATAAGAACAACAAAAACACTTTTTGGAACATGATATTTATTAAACAAGCCATACAAGAATGTGACAAGTAAAATACTATTCTGACATTCATCACTTGAAGACAGTAAATGGATTCATATATTCCTAGTAAGAAAACAGTTAAGCTCATTAGAACATAACAATTTGGTGTAGAGTTGCACTCAGGGTCTGCAGGGAACATGAACAGAAAAGAACACATTCTTCCCCCCTTATTTGCTAATAATTGCTTTTAAACGCAGGGTGCAGTAAGGGGATAAAATCATCCCAGACCAGAAAATATCTTCTCTAGGTCATTCTAATAAAAAAACATTATCTGCAATTTTTTTTTCTTAAACCCCAACAAGCACAAGTGGAAGTAAGAAGTAAAATATATTTCTTACTGACACATCTTGAATTTTTTTATCACATATCATTCATGGAAAACTGAGGCTTTTTTGTGAGATGAGAAAAATGATGATATGGTTTTCAAAAAGAGAAATAGAGCTCTACTTTATTTTATCGTTTTTGTACCATTCACAAAGTAATTTACAGAGAATAAAATATTTTTTGGCAATTTATACCCTATAAATATGATTAGTAAAAAAAATTATTATGGAGTGTATTCAGTTCCAGGACAAACCAGCTTATCTCTTTTCTCAAGCATTTGGTTATCATTGCACTTTAGATTTCTGGGTAGAGGCAATCACGGAGGCTTGTTTTTGGATTACAGTTGTTCTGTAGTTGGGGTTAGATGTCTGTGGGTGGAGTCGGTGGTCTATGACATGGCTAGGAATTCCTGGGGCATAGGTAGCATCCAGTTTGAAGGGATAGGGGTGAGAGGTAATTTCCCCCCTCACTCTTAACCGCAAGAGGGATTAATGGAGATTCTGGCATATTGCAGGTGGGGGTGCAACATAAGAGACTGAGGGTGTGTTGCACCTTTGTGTACTCCATAGAACCATCACTGCAAGCACATTTAATTCACATATGCTCACTGTAGTTATAGGCCAGTTATGACAACAGAAACATTCATCACAGTGCTTCCTGTACCATAATTGATGCAAGATTCTTTGAAAAACGTACATGACAAATAGCTTATATTTGATAAAAACTGTTTAATATATTATTAATATATTATTATTATTATTATTATTATAGAAAAATAGATTTTGTTGGCAGATAAGAACCATAGACCCAGCAGGTCTGCCCTATATTTCCTACAAGTATAAACTTATCTAATTTGTAGGATAGCCTTATGCTTATCCCAGGCATTCTTAAAGACCCCAAAGTGTTTGTCAGTACTACCTCATCAATCACTCTTTCTGTAAAGAAGTGCTTCTGCAAATTATTTCTGAATTTACTGCCCATCATCTTGAGATCATGACTTCTTGATATTGAATTTTTTTCTTTTTATGAAAAATACTCACAGCCTCAGATTTACTTAGCCCCTTAATATACTTGAAAGTTACTATCATATCACCTCTTTCCCTTCTCTCTTCATTGAACCTCTCCTGGTAAGTTTTATTTTTTAGACCATGTAACATTTTAGTCGCCCTCCTTTACATAGATTACAGTTAGTTTATACCCTTCTTGATATATGGCCTCCAGAACTGCACACAATATTCAAGATGAGGTCTAACTAATGATCAATAAAGTGACATAATAACCTTACTATTTGTGCTGCAAATACATCTACCAATACAACCAAACATTCTACTGGCCTTACTCGCTGCAATACTACATCCTGTTCCTCATTTGTAACAGTCAGTAACGTGTCATTGTGTCTGTAATTAACTTGTAGCCCTTTGCTGATATATCTGATAAATATGTTAAACAAAACAGGCCCCAGAACTGACCCCTGAGGAACACCATTAGTAACTACCCCCTCTGCTGAATGTACTCCATTTACTAAGACACTCTGTTTTCTATCCTTGCGGCAACATTCTATCCAGTTCACAATTTTTGAGTCTAGCCAAAGGTTTGCGAATTAGCTTGTTGTGTGGGACTGTATCAAATACGTTGCTGAAATCTAGATTTGCTACATCAACTGTTCAACCTTGGCATAATACTTTTGTTACATAATTAAATAAGTCAATTAGATTAGTCTGACATCTACCCAAGCCACACATCCATGCAGCTTGATTCTGGTTCTGTGGGTAGCAATGAATTAAACAAAATATACAAAGAATCCCCTTTTATTTTTGTATGTGTTTTGTTATACAAGGTGATATAATGGATTAAGGTTCCATATTTTACAACGTCCCGGTTTGGAACCTACAAATATTAGCAGTATGCAATAAAATAAGGGGCAGTTCAGGGCAAGAACCCTTTAAATTTATTTAGCATAACCACAACAATAAAATTAAAAGGAAGATGAAAAAAAGCATTTAAGGTGTGATGTGAAAAAGCACAGTAAACAATAGACAGGTATTTGAGAACATAATTTTCTTCTGCTTTGTAGTGAATGTAGTTCTGAGTAAAACTGGATACCCTTGAACCAGCTCAGGATAATTCCCAATACAAAGTAGAATATGGTTGGGGCTAGAGTTGAGTAAATAGTGTTAGATGAATTGAGCTGCAACTTATTGCTTCACAATTCCTCCCATCATCCTATGGCAGGCCATACTGTAATACTAGAGCATTGTTGTATTAGAAAAATAATAGTGTTAATGTTTGCCTATTACCCATATTTTTTTGTTCTGTTCATAGTTTCATCTCATAGAAGAGCAGATGCTCCTTGGAAACATTGCAATAAATCATGTATGAGCACTTATGTAGTGTACTTATTTCAACAAGCAATGGAATTGTGTCCATATAGAAATACAGCTTTAAGATTTTTCTTTTTAACACAGGTTATCGCAGTATCCTTAAAAAGTGTTTAGTCTGAAATTTTTATATTGTTTTTGCTATAAAATAAGGTGTGTTTTAACAAATACATACCTGTAGTAGGGTACTAAGGCATTGATATTCATAATATTCATTATATATGCAGTATATATATACAGTATATATATATATATATATATATATATATATATATATATAAGTAGTAAACAAGAAAGGCACTCTCCGTATATATAGTAATTCAATTTTTACTGTGATGAACGTTTTCGGAGTTGCCCCCGTCCTCAGACCTTGAAGGTCTGAGGACGGGGGCAACCCCGAAAACGTTCATCACAGTAAAAATTGAATTACTATATATACGGAGAGTGCCTTTCTTGTTTACTACTTATATCAATGGTTTAAGTGCACCCCGAAGGCTGAGGAGAAGCAGTGAGTGTGGGATCCCTTCTAAAGTCTGTATATATATATATATATATATATATATATATAGATTATACAAAATATTATAGTTTATACAAAATACCATGGGGCATATTTATCAAGGTCTGGTGGACCTGATCCGACTCTGCGGATCAGGTCCCCCAGACCTCGCTGAATACGGCGAGCAATACGCTTGCCGTATTCAGCATTGCACCAGCAGCTCACAAGAGCTGCTGGTGCAAGGCCGCCCCCTGCAGACTCGCGGCCAATTGAGGGGGGGGTGTCAATCAACCAGATCGTACAGCGATGTGTGTCTGCCTGCTCAGAGCAGGCGGACAGGTTAAGGAGCAGCGGTCTTTGCGACCGCTGCTTCATAATTGCTGTTTCTGGCGAGTCTAATGACTCGCCAGAAACATGGGGCATACATATACCCCCATGCCTTACCCTCCATGTGTGTACATTGACATATCTGCGCATATTTTATTGTACAGTGAGTGTTCTGTCATCTAAAGTTGTGATGTGTATGTGCATACAATGTTATTAGGTGACATTGAAATATAACACAAGTTTTACTTCATACAAAAGGAGTAGCCTTTCAGATTATAAGGTAGGAAAATGAAATGCAATCATTTTGTACATATTTGGATATATCTAAGTTGAGACAGCCATGACAATTATTGTAGTCTGTACCACTAAAGTGCGTGGGAAGTGCAATTCAGGCTGTCTGATTTTTTTTAAAAACAGGATTTTAACATCTATGAATTTAGTTTTTAACACATTTTAAGGAAGGGTGGAGGATAAAGTGGAATGTGAAAACCTACTGAAGGTCCAAAATGGAATCCACTGTAAAACAGGTCATGTGATACCTCTGTGGCTTTCCACCTATATTTACTAATTTAGTGGGTTCCACAGGATCAAGTTAATAACAACAGACTATAAAGATTATCAAATGCACAGCACCAGGTGCGTGAGACCAGCCTGCTCTTTTCTCAGGCACTAACAAAGTTGATATTGTTTCAGGGCTTGGGTAACATAGTAATGGTGTTTTAAAATATCAAAGCCCCCAGAGGATCCTGGGAACAGTTTAGAAAAGACAACACTTGCTAATGGCAATGGGTTTAAAGAAACACTACATTCCCCTGTGCTACAAATGTAAAATAACTTCTAAAAAATGTCTCTTTTTTCCAGAACAGGGATCATTCTTTATTTTGGAAGCCATCTGTCTTCATTAAAGAGAAATGTACTGGGAAGAAGTTGATGAATTGAGTTTCTACCTTATGTGAGAGACCACATCAAACCCAACAGTTTGTCAGCAAATTCCAAGGTTTCCTGGACTTCTTTTGGAATTCTAGAATATGTGCAGCTTGTTTTTATATATTCAGAAGAGCCAATTGCCAAGCTGAAGTTGGCAGAGATCCATGGGTTTATTTAATACATGGTCATATAAAAAAGAGATCCTGTACTTGTCAAGGCCTGTTATTGATACAGTTTGGCTAATGCAGGCATGTCTTTAAGACCTGACCTATTGAGGTATCCAGAGGACTGCTTTGTTCCAGAATTTAAATTAACAAGATTGCCTAGTACCTGACCCCAAATATATTCATTTCTGTTAAACTGCCTGATTTTGTGAGTTATTTTTTTCCAAATTCCATGTACAGGAAAATTTTTAATACAAAATATATTATGTTATTAATAAAAATGGGTTAAAAGGGATAAGTGTTTGACTGGGAAGGGCTTAATATATATATATATATATATATATATATATATATATATATATAAAAAACACCCATCTGGAACATGTATAAACATCACATGGTCATGTCCAAGCACTTCTCAGAGCACATATCTTTAGAAGAACCGGCAGTTTCTCATAACCTAGTCCATCTGCAGGCAGCCAATGAGCTCAATGGGTCATTGTATGCCACACCCACAGCCTCAAGACTGAAATCATATTGAATGAAACACAGCAATGAGCAAAGTAAAACCTTGTTTTTTTCACATGAATAGAATGGTTATCCTTAAAATGATAACATAACATTTTAACAATAACACTTGTGCAAATGATTAGTCATTGTTAGGGATGGGCGAATGTGTTTATATTCGAATTCGAATGTTAGAACGAATGTTATTGTAGAAATTCTATATACATAGTAGAATGTTGATAAGAACGAATATTCTTAAAAATTCTATTATCGAATATTATTTACAGTTCTCGAATGTCACTTTCGAATTTAAATGTTACATTCAAATTCGAATATTACATTTATAAAACACAGTTGTAGACTAGAAATACTATTTCAAATTCAAATGCTACACTCAAATTCGAATGTAACATTTGAATTAGAATATTACATTTATACAACACAGTTGTAGACTAGAAATACTACTTCGAATTTGAATGTCACATTCAAATTTGAATATTACATTCATAAAACACAGTATTAGACTAGAAATACTATTTTGAATTAAAAAATGTTACATTTGAATTCAAATGTAGCATTCAAATATTACATTTATTAAACATAGTTGTAGACTAGAAATACTATTTCGAATGTTACATTCAAATTTGAATGTCACATTCAAATTCAAATATTACATTTAAAAAACACAGTATTAGACTAAAAATACTATTTTGAATTTGAATGTGACATTCAAATTCGAATATTACATTTATTAAACACAGTTGCAGACTAGAAATACTATTTCAAATTTGAATGTTACTTTCAAATTCAAATGCCATATTCTAATTTGAATATTACATTTTCGAAATTGAATGAATACATAGCTAAACATTCTATTATTCAAACGAATATTTTCGAATTTTATTGAAAAATTCGAAAACAAAAATTAAAAAATAGAATGTTATATAAACATTTTACATTTTTATTCGAATGAACGAACGAATGTGTCAAAATTTGTTTTAAATTTCGAATTTTTGGAAACATTCGCCCATCCCTAGTCATTTTATTTATTGTTGTTTTATTAACAAACTGATTTTTTTTACCTTTAGGTGATGTATTATTCTTGACTAATACAAATCTTCTATTGTATTTTTACCAATATCTGCAAGTGAGTGAATAAATGTGGAACTCACAGTTTAATCAGGTCAGAAATTTAAGGACATTATTTAGGAGTGCTTATCTTGACAAGGCTCTTTCCTGGTTGGTCATGTGATCACATTTTATTTTACACTAATGTTTGTTTTACAACCTGTGTTCTCTGCACTTGATTGGCTCTTTAAAGGGATATTCCAGTCAAAATTTAAATGCACATAGATGCATTACATCTTTGAATAGAAACATGTTTGCAATATACATATATTAGCAAAAGTGTTTCTAGTAAAAGTTATAACTGTTTAAATGTTAACATTTTTCTCTGCACGTGCATGTGAGGCATAACTAGATATTCTCTGTGCACTAATATTTTAAATACTATAGCTGCTCATGGAGCCAGTTGGGCTTGTATCATGTCTGCAATTAACAAATTGAGTCATTACCAGATGGTACAAGCACCTTAGGTTCTCTGAGCAATTGCTGTGTTTAAAATGCTGGTGCACGGTGCATACTTAAATACACTTTTGAAACAGCTATAACTTTTAATAGAAGCATTTTTGCGAATACATGTATATTACAAAAATGCTTATATTCAAAACTCAAATGCATCCATGTGGATTCCAATTTTGGCTGCAATGTCTCTTTAAGCCAACGCTGCTAGGAATATATAGACTTCTAAATCTGGTACATTACTATATTTATATTTTTTATATTACACATTACTTATTATTATTATTATTATTTTATTTATATTACTTTTTGAGGACTCAAACCACTTGGTTATAGCTATGAACATAAAAGATCAGTTAAATATAAATGGTAGTTAGTCTAACTCTTTGTTGCTTTATTTAAAATTCTTTAAAATTATGGTGGAGACAAAAATCTGAAAAAAATCCTCCATGTCTCTAAAGTAAATCAATACAATGTTTTTGCATAGGAAATTAGCACATCCAGGCAAGTACCCTGCTTGCTTTTCCCCAGTAAAACTCCATGTACATTGTTACCAATGCACAAGAGGATTCTGGGTAAGATATGCAAATTAGATATGGAAAATCTCAGATTGTTTGCTTCATGATGATGAAATAAAGAATTTAAGCTACAATTATCCTTAAATGATTTATATATATAATACAATAACATTTAAGTATAAAACGATTCACACAGATATACAGTATAATTTCTAATTGACTTCTATCATCATTTTTTCTTTGTTCTCTTGGTATCTTTTGTTGAAAAGTAGAAATGCATGCTTAGGAGCCAGCCCATTTCTGGAGCACTATATGGTAGCCGTTTTGCAAGAATGTTATCCATTTGCAAGAGCACTAGATAGCAGCACTTTTTACTGCTATGTAGTGCTCCAGATGCCAACCTAGGTATCTCTTCAACACAGAATATCAAACTTGATAATTGAAGTCAATTGTAAACTTTTTTTAAATGGTATGCTCTGTCTGAGTCACAAAAGAAAATGTTTAGGTTTCATAACCCTTAATTTTCTTCTAAACGTTCTTGATTACAAAGCTTTTCTATAACTAGTATTTAAAGGGACATGAAACACTATTTTTTCTTTCATGGTTTAGAGAAAGCATGCAATTTTCCAATTTACTTCTATTTTTTGTATTCAATATTTTTTTATCCTTTGTTGAAAAGCATACCTAGATAGGCCCAGGAGCTGCTGATTATTGGATGCACATATATGTCTCATATATGTCTTATGTTATTGGCTCACCCATGTGCATTGCTGTTTCTTCAGCAAAGAATACCAAAAGAGTGAAGCAAATTAGATAATAGATGTAAATTGGAAAGTTGTTTAAAATAATATTCTGAATTTGAATAAAAAAATCTGAATCATAAAAGAAACAAAATGGCTTTCATTTTCATGTCAATGCAGTAGAATAGCATAATTAAAAAGTGCATAATAAATAGACAATGATTTAACGCCTACTCTGAATTTCAAATAAGTAGTTGATTTCTTTCTGACAAATTAATTTTTTCTTCCATTTTCTGGCCCTCTGTATCATGTGACAGACAATAGCCAATCACAGACTAGTATACGTATACCCTGTGAGCTTGTGCACATGCTAAGTAGGACCTTGTTCCCCAGAAAGTGTAAATATAAAGACTATGCAAAATTTGATAATAGTGTCTTAAAAAATACATGCTCTTTCTAAATCATAAAAGTTATTTTGACTTGAGTGTCGCTTTAGGTATTGAAATTTACACTGTAGGTGGCATACAACAAGCAAAAGCTATTCAAATAACAAAATAAAAGAAAACAATTTAAAGCACTCCAGCAAGAAACATGGCTCAATGGGAAAAATCAAATGGAAGAAAAAAAATTACAGTACACTGGCACTTTACCCTTACAGTCAGATAAGTGATGCGCTTAAAGGGCCACTAAACCCAAAATCTTTCTTTCATGATTCAGATAGAGAATAGAAATTTAAACAACATTACAATTTATTTCCATTATTTATTTTGCTTCATTTTTAAATATCCTTAGTTGAAGAAAAAGCAATGCATATGGTGAGCCAATCACACGAGGCTTCTATGTGCAGCAACCAATCAGCAGCTAGTGAGCATATCTAGATATGCTTTTCATCAAAGAATATCAAGAGAATAAAACAAATTAGATAATATAAGTAAATTAGAAAGATGTTTAAAATTGCATTCTCTTTCTAAATCATAAAAGAAAAAATGTGGGTGGAATGTCCCTTTAATAACTTTTTCACTTGTGCGCTTTCTGTGCTCAAAGTAAAAATGATCAGGGCAGGTAATTAGGCAAGTGGAATTCACTTGTTACTGATTTGGTGATAGGCTTCCCTGAACAAAAAGGTCTTTAGGGAGTGTTTAAAGGAGGAAAGGTTAGGGGAAAGTCTGACAGCTCGAGGAAATGCGTCCCAAATGGTTGGTGCAACACAAGAGAAATCCTGTAGTCTAGCATGGGAGGAGGTGATGGTAGAAGATGCAATATATATATATATATATATATATATATATATATATATATATACTGTATATATATATATATATATGATTTTTTTAAAATATATATATATCTATATCTCTATATAAATAAATATATATATATATATATATATATGAAAGTTCAAAAATAGAGGCACTCGCCGTGAACAAAAGCGTGTTTAATCAAATTTTACAGAGTGAACATTTTCGGGCTGTGATGTCCATCCTCAGACGCCTGAAAATAAAGCAGTGCTTTATTTTCAGGAGTCTGAGGACAGGCATCACAGCCCGAAAACGTTCAAGCTGTAATTTTGATTAAACATGCTTTTGCTCACGGCGAGTGCCTCTATTTTTGAACTTTCATATGGATACTCTGAGTGCACCCCGGTATTGTGATATCGCTAAATAGTTAGTGCTGGTATTTTTGGGATATATATATATATATATATATATATATATAAAAATATATATATATATATATATATATATATATATATATATATATATATATATATACATAAATAGATAGATACATATATACAGGGGTGGAGAAATACCACTATGGTTTACTAGTCAGGGGTTAAAAGCTACTAGCCCAGAGGGAAAAGTTAGAAGTCCACTCAATGTTAAAAATAGGAAAAAGTCAAATGTTTGATAAATAATAATATGATATACAGTATTTTTATTAAAAAAAAGTGTATAAATGTGTGTAATCCTTTATTTTAATGCGTTTTTGATTTGTTTTGTGCAACTTGTTTTTAACCCTTACAGTTTACTTCAGGTATCAAGTTTACCTAAATATTCAAGCGCATTTTCAGCATTATCCCTTGAAAATTTAGGTTGAGCTGGAACAAATTCAGCTGTGCTAACCCTTGTCTGGATAACGTGTTTTACCATGGACTTGTAATGGTAGTGTAGTCAGGTGATACTGGTTATCGTGCATGCACTATCATTACCACGCCACTTGTAATCTGGCTCTTAATGTATTAAGTGCGGATGACAATCACATGTCATCATTCAGGGGGAGGGGGACAATTTTGGATGAATCCTGCGTGGTGACTTCACAAAGCCCTGGAAACCCAGAATCTAAAGAGGGTTTAAGGGAGCAGGATGGGGATGTTTCAATTCCTTGATCTCAGCTACTTTAAGCCCGAGAAACCCCCAGTACCAATCTGCTTTTTCAAACTGTGGGTGTCTTGGGGGTATTATGTGAAAGCACCTATTTTATATTTTATAAAAATAAAATAATCCCACAATTACCCAAACTGTAGGCTGGGGATCTCTAGCCACTTATACCAAACCATCAAAAAGGCATAAAGACCCCAAGACCTCTTGTTTTAAAGTCCAAAAGCCCCTTTTTATATCTTGGTATCTTTATTTAAAAAAGCAGGAATGTACGCTTACGAACCAGCCCATCTTTGGTTCAGAACCTGGGTAGCCCTTGCTGATTAGTGGTTAAATGTAGCCACCAATCAGAAAGCACTATCCATAGTGCTGAACCAAAAATAAGCCAGCTTCTATGCTTACATTCCTGCTTGCTTAAAATTGCATGCTATATCTGAATCATAAAAGAAAAAAATTCAGTTCAGTATCCCTTTAACATACAGTACTAATCTTGATTCTAAATCAAAAACACTCCAAAAAAGCAAACAGTAAAATGGATAATGAACATGTTTACAGTATAATGCATATAAATTACACGTCATAGACACATGTACTGTATACCCATAATGCCCCAGCTCAAATTAATGAATAATTAATTTTCACGTTTTCCTTTTATTTTGGAAGTGAAAGGTTAATTTCACACAGTCAATTGCTTTTGCCCTTTTACACTGTACAAAGGCATCAATCTAAATTACATCCGTGCTGATTGGCCATTGTATTAGTGATTTGCATTTGTATAAGGTGTAACTGTTAGGTTTCTGGTAACTTCACAACAGGAATCACAGTTCCTGTAAGTTGCTCTTGAGCAATACTAATGCTGAAGTGGGAAAACTTTACTTTGATTTAGTAAAACAAGCACACAGATGCTCACTATATACTTGTAATAGGAGTTTCACATAAGTGCAATTTACACTAAAAATCTCACCATAATACCTCTCCATGTTGAATCTTGGCCAATGTGTTTAACTCCTACAAAGGGGATAAACAAAACCTATTGTTAACGTCAGCTCCAGAGCAACAATGCACTACTGGAATATAACGGAACACATCTGGTGAGCCAATGACAAGAGGCATATGTGTGTAGCCACCAGCTTGCTCCCAGTAGTGCATTGTTGACCTTGAGCCTACCTATGTATGCTTTTCAACAAAGAATGCTAAGAATACAAAGTAAACTTGACACTAGAAGGAAATTGAAAAACTGCTTAAAACCATGGTCTATCTGAATTATTAAAGGGACATAAAAATGTGTTTATGATTCAGAGAGATAAAACAATTTTAAAAAAGTTTCCAATTTACGTCTATTATCAAATTTGCTTCATTCTCATGTTATTGTTTGTTGAAGAGATATATAGATAGGTAGCATGCATATGTCTGCAGCACTACATGACAGGAAATAGTGCTGCCATCTAGTGCTTTTTCTAATGTATAACATGGTTGCAAAACTGCGGCCATATAGAGCTGAAGACACGTGCATGTGCCTGAGGTTACATTCCTGCTTCTCAACAAAGGATAACAACAGAACAATGAAAAATGTATAATAGAAGTTCTATGGAAAGTTGTTTAAAACTGTATGTTCTATCTGAATCATGAAAGGAAACATTTTGTGTTTTACGTCCTTTTAAAGTTTAATTTTGACTTTAATGTCCATTTAACTATCTATGGGTTTTCATATGTTTATATTTATACTTTAGATGTTGTTACAAAATTACTAAATTGCCTTTGATGGTTCAGATTTCCTATCTTTGCCCATTAATTCCCCGCATTAATGGGCATACAACCAGAATCAGCTGCAGTCACCTCATAGTATTAGGAACACAAAATTTGTAAAAACTCCAACCTCAAAGGTGCCATTGCCCCTAAATTTGTCAGATATTTTCAAGTAATTGACAGCACGGCTTAAAAACATTTCTGGATCGATCTCATTGTAAGGGCTTCTATGCTTATGTGAAAGAGGTAATTTCAGAATGTTTCATGTTTGTTTGTTTTTTGTTTGTTTTTTAAAAACTTATATTAAAGGGACTTTAAACACTAAACAGATTCTAGATAGAATGAATCATGCAAATAAATGATTAGTCTGAGAATAACATGTAGATGTATTTTTTAAAGTTTCATTAGCTGTTTAAATATTGACAAAATAAGTGTAAAGTTTTAGTGTAAATAAAACAATGGGAGCTGCCATGTTGTAACATAGGTTACCTTTTCAGCTGTGGCCAGTTAAGTACAGTTACAAATATGTCATTAAAGTGTGCAGCCAATGGAGGTGTGGAATATAAAAGTAACATAGTAACATGAGGTTGAAAAAAGACAGAAGTCCATCGAGTTCAACCTATACAAATCTTAATATACTTACAATAAAAGCTCCAGTTGTGTTTACATTAATCCCATTAAACAGGTAACAGATTTAACATCAGCAATCATATCCCTGACTTCTATTGCTAGATAGAAATGTAACATTTACTTCCTCCTTAGGTAATGAGTTCCACAATTTTATTGCTCTTACAGTAAAAAAACTTTTTGGTTGCAGGAGATTAAATCTCCTTTCTTCCAGCCTTAAATGGACAGTATACACTAATTTTCATATAACTGCATGTAATAGACACTACTATATATAATAAGATACACAGATGCTGATCTAAAAATCCAGTATAAAGCTGTTTAAAATCTTACTTAGAAGCTCTCAGTTTAGCTCTGTTGAAAAGGTAGCTGGAAAGCCCAAAGCAAGTGGGAAATAAGACACTCCCCCTCTCCCCCTTCTTTTGCATATGAAAAGACCCTTTACACAAACAAGAGCAAGCTGGAGTAGGTATATGACGGTATTCTCATAAAACTTTGGTGCTTGGTTAGGATTCTGAAAATCAGAGCAATGTTATTTAAAAATAAGTAAAACTATACATTTTTAAAAAAAAAAAAAACTTTATGGGCTATATAAATAGATCATCTACAAAACATTTATGCAAAGAAAACATGAGTGTATAATGTCCATTTAACTTGTATCCTCTTGTCACAAACAATTTCTCGGAATAAACAGAGCTTCTGCCATCTCTGTATATGGGCCTTGAATATATTTATATAATGTAATCATGTCACCTCTCAAGCACCTTTTTTTCTAGAGAAAACAGATCCAGTTTGGCTAAACTCTCCTCATAGCATAAATACTCCATTCCCCTTATTAGCTTTGTGGACCTTCTCTGAACTTTTTCTAAGTCTGCAATGTCTTTTTTGAGATTGGTCGCCAGAGCTGCACTCCATATGCCAGGTGAGGTCTTACCAGGGATTTATATAGTGACAGAATTATGCTTTATTACCTTGCATCAATGTCTCTTTTAATACACACTAGCATCTTATTAGCCTTGCTAAGTCTAGTTCCATTTAAATAATAGGATGCCTGCTAATTTTTACTTCCAAAATGTAGAACCTTGCATTTTTTCAGTAGTTAATCTCATTTCTCATTTACCTGCCGATTCTTCTATTTTTTTAGATTCCCTTGTAAAGCAAATTCATCCTGCACTGACCTAATGACCTTATACAACTTTGCATCATCTGCAAAAATAGAGAAGTTGCTATTTAATCCTTGATCCAAGTCATTAATAAAAATATAAAAAATTCAGAGACTAGTACTGACCCTGTGGGACTCCACTGATTACCTTTGTCCAATGTGTGATCCGTTTACTACTACTCGTTGTTCCCTGTCTTTTATCCAGTTATTTATCCATGAGCTAACATTTTCAGATATTCCCAGTCCCTTAATTTTGTGCATTAATCTCTCATGTGGCACTGTATCAAACGCCTTTGCAAAATCCAAGTATATCAAAACAACTGATTCCCCTTTATCTATATTTTTATTTACTTCCTTATAGAATCAAATTAGATAAGTTTGACATGATATATTTCTAAAAAAAAACATGCTGATTTGAATTCATAATCTTGCTTGCACGAATATACTCATCAATATAATCCCTTCAAATATCTTCCCCACTGTTGATGTCAGACTAACTGGTCTATAGCTTCCTGGATCAGCCCTGCTTTCCTTATTAAAAAGTAGCACCACATCACCTTTACTCCAGACCTTTGGTACTATGACTGAGGATAATGAGGTTAAAAAAACTAAGAGTAGAGGTTTGGCTATAACAGTGTTTATTTCCTGTAAACCTATTGGGTGTACCTTAATATTATCCACTTATTTATTGATATCCTCTAGAAATAACCCAGTTAATGGTATTAGCTTTTATGTTCTAGTTTGTTTCAAAGTGTCCCACTTGTGTATACTACCTCAGCCTTCTCCCTGTCACTGTTAATCATGCTACCCTTTTCCTTTTCTAATGTACCTATATTGTCTTTCATAGATTTTTTTGCCATTTGTGTATTTAAAAAACCTTTTAGGGTTTGACTTTGCAATTAATCTTTCATTTTCAATTTTGGATAATTTGATTGCTTTTTTGCATGTCTTTTTATATTCCTTATATATTTGGTATGTTAAGTCTCTACTATTTTCTTTGAATAATTTAAATGCCCTAAGTATTTTTCCTAATTTCTCTTAACACATTTTTGTTTAGCCTCATTGGCTTGAATTTATTTATTTTACTTTTATAACCATGTGGCATGTGTTGATATTAAACAAAGTTTTAAACGTTATCCATTTATCCTCTGTATTTTTATTAGAGTATACTTTGTCCCAAGTAGCAATTTCTTTAAATCATTGAATTTTGCTTTCTTAAAATTAAAAGTCTTAATTGAACCCTTATAACACTGCGTATGGAAAGTAATTTCAAATGTGACATGCTATGATCACTGTTAAACAAATGTTTCTTGACTTCTATGTTTTATATTTTATCTGTATTGTTTAATAGCACTAAATCCAATATAGCTTTATTCCTCATTGATTTCTCCATTAATTGTGACATAAAGTTATTTCTGATAATATTTAAAAATCTATCTCCATTAGCTGTTTTACTAGTTTCATTGACCCATTTTCGTAAAGTCTTTTTTCAATGGGGCTTTCATTGCGCCAGTATTACAAGCTTTTTTTTTAGGCCAAAAAGTGAGCAGTACGGCCTATCCGCAAGATTCGTAACACATTCTAAAGTCAGTAGTTATGAGTTTTACACTACAAAGCTGTAGCATAATAGTCATAACTAAAGTACTAAAAAGTACACTAACACCCATAAACTACCTATTAACCCCTAAACCGAGGCCCTCCCGCATCGAAAGCACTAAAATAATATTATTAACCCCTAAACTGCAGCTCCCGACATCGCCGCCACTATAATAAACATATTAACCCCTAAACCGCCACACTCCCACCTCGCAAACACTATTTAAATATTATTAACCCCTAATCTGCCGCCCCTAACATTGCCGCCACCTACCTAATTTATTAACCCCTAATCTGCCGTCCCCAACTATATTAAAAGTATTAACCCCTAAACCTAAGTCTAACCCTAACACCCCCTAACTTAAATATAATTAAAATAAATCTAACTAAAAATTCCTATCATTAACTAAATAATTCCTATTTAAAACTAAATACTTACCTATAAAATAAACCCTAAGCTAGCTACAATATAACTAATAGTTACATTGTATCTAGCTTAGGGTTTATTTTTATTTTACAGGAAAGTTTGTATTTATTTTAACTAGGTAGAATAGTTACTAAATAGTTATTAACTATTTACTAACTACCTAGCTAAAATAAATACAAATTTACCTGTAAAATAAAACCTAACCTTAGCTACACTAACACCTAGCCTTACAGTACAATTAAATAAATTACCTAAATTAAATACAATTAACAAAATTAAATACAAATACCTAAATTACAAAAAATAATAAACAAATTACAAGATATTTAAACTAATTAAACCTAATCTAATAGCCCTATCAAAATAAAAAAAGGACCCCCCAAAATAAAAAAACCCTAGCCTAAACTAAACTATAAATAGCTCTTAAAGGGGCCTTTTGCGGGGCATTGCCCCAAAGAAATCATCACTTTTACCTGTAAAAAAATACAAACAACCCCCCAACAGTAAAACCCACCACCCAGTCATTTTTTAGGACACTCCATCTCCCGCTGATTTCATCATTAGTGCCAATATGCACCATGACTGAAGGATCAGACCCAGATCCCTCTAGCAATCTTTCAATAAGCTCCACAATATGCCTAAAATGAGCCCCTGGAACAAAGCAAACTTTTCTATTTAAGGGATCTGGATGACAAATTACCTTCCTAATAATTGAGTCTCCTACAACCAACATCTTCCTGAGGCCCACACTTCTATGCCCCTCTTTCATGACTGAAGGACTGTTCACTATAGGATGCCCTGCTTCTGTGACTGAAGGACTGTTCACTATAGGGTGCCCCGCTTCTGTGACTGAAGGACTGTTCACTATAGTATGCTCATCCTCCATGACTGAAGGACTGTTCACTATAGGATGTCCCGCTTCTGTGACTGAAGGACTGTTCACTATAGGATGCCCCGCTTCCGTGACTGAAGTACTGTTCACTATAGGATGCCCCGCCTCTGTGACTGAAGTACTGTTCACTATAGGATGCCCCGCTGCTGTGACTGAAGGACTGTTCACTATAGGATGCCTCACTGCCGTGACTGAAGGACTGTTCACTATAGGATGCCCCGCTTCCGTGACTGAAGTACTGTTCACTATAGGATGCCCCGCTTCTGTGACTGAAGGACTGTTCACTATAGTATGCTCATCCTCTATGACTGAAGGACTGTTCACTATAGGATGTCCCGCTTCTGTGACTGAAGGACTGTTCACTATAGAATGCCTTGCTTCCGTGACTGAAGTACTGTTCACTATAGGATGCCCCGCTTCTGTGACTGAAGGACTGTTCACTATAGGATGCCCCGCTTCTGTGACTGAAGGACTGTTCACTATAGGATGTCCTGCTTCTGTGACTGAAGGACTGTTCACTATAGGATGCCCCGCTTCTGTGACTGAAGGACTGTTCACTATAGTATGCTCATCCTCCATGACTGAAGGACTGTTCACTATAGGATGCCCCGCTTCCGTGACTGAAGTACTGTTCACTATAGGATGCCCCACTTCCGTGACTGAAGTACTGTTCACTATAGGATGCCCCGCTTCTGTGACTGAAGGACTGTTCACTATAGGATGCCCCGCTTCCGTGACTGAAGGACTGTTCACTATAGGATGTCCTGCTTCTGTGACTGAAGGACTGTTCACTATAGGATGCCCTGCTTCTGTGACTGAAGTACTGTTCACTATAGTATGCTCATCCTCCATGACTGAAGGACTGTTCACTATAGGATGCCCCGCTTCCGTGACTGAAGTACTGTTTACTGTAGTATGCTCATCTTCCATGACTGAAGTACTGTTCACTATAGGATGCCCTGCTTCTGTGACTGAAGTACTGTTCACTATAGTATGCTCATCCTCCATGACTAAAGGACTGTTCACTATAGGATGCCCCGCTGCCGTGACTGAAGGACTGTTCACTATAGTATGCTCATCTTCCATGACTGAAGTACTTTTCACTATAGGATGCCCCGCTGCTGTGACTGAAGGACTGTTCACTATAGGATGCCCCGCTGCCGTGACTGAAGTATGTTCACTATAGGATGCCTCGCTGCCGTGACTGAAGGACTGTTCACTATAGGATGCACCGCTTCCGTGACTGAAGTACTGTTCACTATAGGATGCCCCGCTTCTGTGACTGAAGTACTGTTTACTGTAGTATGCTCATCCTCCATGACTGATGGACTGTTCACTATACTAAGCAGAACAGCCCTCTCTGACATCGCCACCCCTGAAGTGATATCTCTAACATCTTCACTCAATCTTGCAAATCTGTTGGGGTGTACCAGTTCAGATCTGTCCTGTCTCTTCCGCTTACTTTTACTTCCCCTTCTAACTGTGACCCAGCTACTTCCTGGTGTCTCCCCACCTGAATTCTCTCCATTCCCACTGCTAGAACTGTGAACAACCTGCTCAGTCATATTCATTTCCCTTTCAAGTCTGAATATCAGACAGTGTTGCAATTTGTTCCTACAGAACTAATACGAGCTTCTAAAAAGACAATATGTTCACACTTGTCACAAAGATATGATCCCTGAAGTGGCTGCTCCAGTGATACAAACATATGGCAAGTTATACACTGAATGAGATTCTCACACATCCTTAAAGTGTTCTGCTCTTCAATTTCTAATAGGAACGGAAAAGCTCACAATTTCAGAATGGAATTACAGGAAAATGGGACAAAATAAATAATCAAAGTACATTGCAGACTTTTTTTAATATATATAAATACAATTTATTATTTTATGTTATCATCTCTATGGGGTCGATTTATGAAGCAGCGGATGCTGTTTCCGACTCACTCTGCTTCAGTTTCACCTAAAGCGGAAGTTAAGAAGCAGCGGTCGTAAGACCACTGCTCCTTAACTCGTCCGCCACCTCTGAGGTGGCGGACAGCAATCAGCCCAATCGAATACGATCGAGTTGATTGACACCCTCTGCTAGTGGCAGGGGGCAGTATTGCACCAGCTGTCGGCATTTATCGATGTGCGTCGGACATGATTCGCTATAGCGTACCATGTCTGTCCGCACCATGATAAATTTACCCCAAAGTGTTTAATGCCCCTTTCATTTCTGTCATGTATAAATCAATATTTTCTTGCCATACTTGCAGAGGCTTGTCCCTCTTCACCAGTAAAGCAGCCATTATCGACCAGTAAGTATTAGTACAAAGAACAAACCTACATTATTAGTTTCAATTTAAATGTAAATAGATTTAAATTGTGTCAAGCGTACATGCATCTCTTTCATATGGATTATAGAATATTTGTGAGCACCAAGTATGTCCCTTTAACTTAATGCTATGCCTAAATAACTGGCACAGAGTAGTTATATGGCATTGCACCTTCCTGCTCCTGTCCGCTCTGTTTATTCATTTTATTACAAATCAATGATCACGTGTCTAGTGATGTATGACTTCTCCATGTGTCACTGAACACAGTTCATCAGGCAAATATGGGTTGGCAAGGGGTTTAGGTCTAAGCAGAATACCTCGGGTAGCAAAGAAACTAAATGCACAACTGTGTGAGATATTTATTGCATGGGAATTATTATGAATTGGAATAGGGCTGGTGTATGAGGTCTTTATTTTATTTTGCAAACAATTGTGCTTGGTTCAGCACATTTCTAAAGTGCAGCATGCATTTTTGTTTATTTTATTATATGATTCATTTGCAAAATACTTAATTTAAAATATTTTTTAATTTTTTTATTGAAATGTTCAGACAGGAACATTTAAAATAATTTATGTCACTAAGAGTAACAGTATCTGGACCATGTCTATGTTTTGAAGAAGTAAATATATCTACAGTATTTTGTTAAATAAAATAATACAAATATGAATGTTCAAGGTACCCTAAATCTATAATTTATTTTTCCATGCCCAAAACATTTAGATGCCATTTTAATTGATACAATTAAACTAACCCACATCTCTAAGCTAATGTATCATTCTATTGTGTTATACATTTGTATGAAGAGACCTGCGACAGTGCAGAACCCACAAACTAAGAACTTTAAGATCCACCATATGGAAAAATATGGGATAATGGGCTTGATTACTCATTAAGAGGGGATAACACAGCAGTGGACTGGTGCATACATGGATTCAGTCTGCACAAAGAGGTTTTATTAATAAGCACTTAAGCTAGAGTGTTTTGACAACAGGCAGATGGAGATAATTGCAGATTACTGAGCTTGCATTGCTGAAAATGCATAAAATATAATTTTCAGGTATCTCAGCAATTCTTATAGTGCTTACTTGATTTGTAAAAATGAGCAAGATCTCTACTAAGAATCTTAAATAAGATATGGTAAAATATATTCTCTGACCACTCCTGTTTATTTCAGAAAATGTGTTCTTTGTATTAAACTTTCATTTTATACTTCAGATTCATAAAGAAAGTAACAGAAGCCCTATATAAGCAAGTAATTTATGAGCTACAGCAACAACCTAAAATATAAAAGGAAAAAATATATAAATATATGCATGAGAAAACTCACTTGAACAGCTGATTTGAGTACAGTTTTTTTTAAACCTTGTGCACCCATAAAGAAATAGAAAGTTATTGTTTTTAAAAAAGGTTTCTGCAATTGCTCACTATCATCTGCAAAAAAACATAAGGGATTACAGACCCAAGTTGGGAGTTAATAGTTTAGCTACAAAATTACGGCTAGGTTACGAGTTTTGTGTTATGAGTAAAAAAGCAGCGTTATGGGTTATAACGCTGCTTTTTCACTACCGCTGCTATTACGAGTCTTGTAGGTACAAATATCCCACACACTTTTTTTGCCGTACCGCAAAGTAACTTACGCAATTTGCATAAAGTTTTTTTTAATGGGACTTCCATAGCGCCGATATTACAAGCTTTTTCTGGGAGGCCAAAAAGTGAGCGGTGCAGCCTATCCCTCAAGATTCGTAACACATTCTAAAGTCAGTAGTTTTGAGTTTTATGCTACAAAGCTGTAGCATACAAGTCATAACTAAAGTGCTAATAAGTACACTAACACCCATAAACTACCTATAACCCTTAAACTGAGGCCCTCCCGCATCGCAAACACTAAATTAAAATTATTAACCCCTAATCTGCCGCTCCCGACATCGCCGCCACTATAATAAACACATTAAACCCTGAACTGCCGCACTCCAGCATCGCAAACACTAGTTAAATAATATTAACCCCTAATCTGCCGCCCCTAACATCGCCGCCACCTACCTACATTTATTAACCCCTAATCTGCCGCCCCCAACATCGCCGCCACTATAATAAATTTATTAACCCCTAAACCTAGGTCTAACCCTAACACCCCCTAACTTAAATATAATTAAAATTATAGTTACATTGTATCTATCTTAGGGTTTATTTTTATTTTACAGGCAAGTTTGTATTTATTTTAACTAGGTAGAATAGTTACTAAATAGTTATTAACTATTTACTAACTACCTAGTTAAAGTAAATACAAATTTACCTGTAAAATAAAACATAACCTGGGTTACACTAACACCTAACATTAAACTACAATTAAATAAATTAAATACAATTACCTAAATTACAAAAAAAAACACACTAAATTACACAAAATAAAAAACAAATTATCAGATATTTAAACTAATTACACCTAATCTAATAGCCCTATAAAAATAAAAAAAAGCCCCCCCAAAATAAAAAACCCTAGCCTAAACTAAACTACCAATAGCCCATAAAATGGCCTTTTGCTGGGCATTTCCCCAAATATTCAGCTCTTTTACCTGTAAAAAAAATACAAACAACCCCCCCAACAGTAAAACCCACCACCCACACAACCAACCCCCCAAATAAAATACTAACTAAAAAACATAAGCTCCCCATTGCCCTGAAAAGGGCATTTGGATGGGCATTGCCCTTAAAAGAGCATTTAGCTCTATTGCTGCCCAAACCCTAATCTAAAACTAAAACTCATTGCATTTAAGTTATTTTGAATGTGTCATGGTTGTTGGTGCCAGACGGGCTGATCTGAGTATTTAAAAAAACTGCTGTTCTACTGGGATTTTCATGCACAACCATCTCTAGGGTTTACAGAGAATGGTCCGCAAAAGAGAAAATATCCAGTGAGCAGCAGTTGTGTGGACAACAATGCCTTGTTGATGTCAGAGGTCAGAGGAGAATGGGAAGACTGGTTCAAGATGATAGAAAGGCAACAGTAACTCAAATAACCACTTGTCACAAACAAGGTATGCAGAATACCATCTCTGAATGCACAACACGTCGAACCTTGAAGAAGATGGGCTACAGCAGCAGAAGACCACACTGGTGCCACTCATGTCAGCTAAGAACAGGTAACTGAGGCTACAATTTGCACAGGCTCACCAAAATTGGACAATAGAAGATTTGGAAAAACATTGCTTGGTCTGAGAAGTCTCAATTTCAGCTGAGTCATTCAGATGGTAGGGTCAGAATTGGGCATAAGCAATGTGAAAGCATGGATCCATCCTGCCTTGTATCAATGGTTCAGGCTGGTGGTGGTGGTGCAATGGTGTGGGGGATATTTTCTTGGCAAACTTTGGGCCCCTTAGTACCAATTCAGCATTGTTTCAATGACACGGCCTACCTGAGTATTGTTGCTTACAATGTCCTTCCCTTTATAACTACAGTGTATGCATCTTCTCATGGCTACTTCCAGCAGGATAATGCACCATGTCACAAAGCTCAAATCATCTCAAACTGGTTTCTTGAACATAACAATGAGTTCACTGTACTTCAATGGCTTCCACAGTCACCAGGTCTCAATCCAATAGATCACCTTTGGTATGTGGTTTAACAGGAGATTTGCATCATGAATGTGCAGCCGACAAATGTGAAGCAATTGTGTGATGCTATCATGTCAATATGGACCAAAATCTCTGAGGAATTTTTCCAACACCTTCTTGAATTTATGCCACAAAGAATTAAAGGGACATAATACTCATATGCTAAATCACTTTAAACTGATGCAGTATAACTGTAAAAAGCTGACAGGAAAATATCACCTGAGCACCTCTATGTAAAAAAGGAAGATATTTTACCTCACAATTTCCTCAGCTCAGCAGAGTAAGTTCTGTGTAAAAAGTTATACTCAGCTGCTCCCAGCTGCAGGTAAAAATTTTAAAAAAATGAAGAAATGAACAGCAGCCAATCAGCATCAGCAGTGCTGAGGTCATGAACTCTTACTGTGATCTCATGAGATTTGACTTAACTCTCATGAGATTTCATAGTAAGCTTCCTTTACCTGATTGGTGAAATAATATGAGAGTTCACGATGCTCATCCCTTCAGTTGTCCCGGGACAGACATACTAATATGCTGCTTAGAAATCCTTTACAATGGTGGCTACTGAGGAATTTTTGAGGTAAAATATCTTTCTTTTTTACATAGAGATGTTCAGGAGGTATTTTCTAGTCAGCTTTTTACAGCTATGCTGCATCACTTTCAAGTGTTTAAACATTTGGGTATTATGGCCCTTTAAGGCAGTTCTGAAGGCAAAAAGGGGACAAACCCGGTACTAGCAAGGTGTACCTAATAAAGTGGCCGGTGAGTGTATATATATATATATATATATATATATATATATATATATATATATAAATAAAAGGAAAAAGGAATCAGGACAAAGGCTCAAAGCAGAAGACCTTCAACCACATAAACAGGTCAGAAAATTCACAGCATAATCAGGCAGATAAGGCTGAGTTGTGGGGCCGGTAGGAAAACTGTAGTGGGCGTCTGGTGCGTTTCAGCTCCGTTGGAGTCTTAATCATACACTGTTTAGTACCCTATAGCATAGTGCTTGTTAATAAAGGCAATCCTATCTATTTATTGGGTACATGGGCCTCCTACTATGGACCAATGGCTAAGCTGGATGTGAACACACCCACCATATGTTAGATGAGTAATGGCTACTTACAGGGAGTGCAGAATTATTAGGCAAGTTGTATTTTTGAGGATTAATTTTATTATTGAACAACAACCATGTTCTCAATGAACCCAAAAAACTCATTAATATCAAAGCTGAATAGTTTTTAGTTTGTTTTTAGTTGTAGCTATTTTAGGCTGATATCTGTGTGTGCAGGTGACTATTACTGTGAATAATTATTAGGCAACTTAACAAAAAACAAATACACCCATTTCAATTATTTATTTTTACCAGTCAAACCAATATAACATCTCAACATTCACAAATATACATTTCTGACATTCAAAAACAAAACAAAAACAAATCAGTGACCAATATAGCCACCTTTCTTTGCAAGGACACTCAAAAGCCTGCCATCCATGGATTCTGTCAGTGTTTTGATCTGTTCACCATCAACATTGCGTGCAGCAGCAACCACAGCCTCCCAGACACTGTTCAGAGAGGTGTACTGTTTTCCCTCCTTGTAAATCTCACATTTGATGATGGACCACAGGTTCTCAATGGGGTTCAGATCAGGTGAACAAGGAGGCCATGTCATTAGATTTTCTTCTTTTATACCCTTTCTTGCCAGCCACGCTGTGGAGTACTTGGACGCGTGTGATGGAGCATTGTCCTGCATGAAAATCATGTTTTTCTTGAAGGATGTAGACTTCTTCCTGTACCACTGCTTGAAGAAGGTGTCTTCCAGAAACTGGCAGTAGGACTGGGAGTTGAGCTTGACTCCATCCTCAACCCGAAAAGGCCCCACAAGCTCATCTTTGATGATACCAGCCCAAACCAGTACTCCACCTCCACCTTGCTGGCGTCGGACTGGAGCTCTCTGCCCTTTACCAATCCAGCCACGGGCCCATCCATCTGACCCATCAAGACTCACTCTCATTTCATCAGTCCATAAAACCTTAGAAAAATTAGTCTTGATATATTTCTTGGCCCAGTCTTGACGTTTCAGCTTGTGTGTCTTGTTCAGTGGTGGTCGTCTTTCAGCCTTTCTTACCTTTGCCATTTCTCTGAGTATTGCACACCTTGTGCTTTTGGGCACTCCAGTGATGTTGCAGCTCTGAAATATGGCCAAACTGGTGGCAAGTGGCATCTTGGCAGCTGCACGCTTGACTTTTCTCAGTTCATGGGCAGTTATTTTGCGTCTTGGTTTTTCCACACGCTTCTTGCGACCCTGTTGACTATTTTGAATGAAACGCTTGATTGTTCGATGATCACGCTTCAGAAGATTTGCAATTTTAAGAGTGCTGCATCCCTCTGCAAGATATCTCACTATTTTTGACTTTTCTGAGCCTGTCAAGTCCTTCTTTTGACCCATTTTGCCAAAGGAAAGGAAGTTGCCTAATAATTATGCACACCTGATATAGGGTGTAGATGTCATTAGACCACACCCCTTCTCATTACAGAGATGCACATCACCTAATATGCTTAATTGGTAGTAGGCTTTCGAGCCTATACAGCTTGGAGTAAGACAACATGTATAAAGAGGATGATGTGGTCAAAATACTCATTTGCCTAATAATTCTGCACTCCCTGTAGCTATATTTTAAATACTGGGCTCATCTATTGTAAAGTATAGGAATGTAAAATGCAATTTAATACTGTGTGTACTCCTTAATAATAGGGTCAAATGATAATTAGACTAAACTAATGACCCTAGCACCTCTATATTTCAGGCAAATGGGTATATAAATTGATAAGATATAAAATTGGGAAACATCAGATAATTTATGTTTATATTGATATGTAGACTGTTGGAATGAAATAAGGAGCATAAAGGTATTAATATATATATATGAGCATATATAAACTTGGTTAATTCTGGTATGATTATGCATGTGTGGCTAGAAGTGCGGCCTACGCCAAAAAGGAGTAGGAACATGTGCTACTATACTGAGTGGCTAATCATTATTAATTATTAGCTAGTTTAAATAGTTCTACACGTATGCACGCATAAAGAAATGGAGATACCATGTATTACCAATGGTTGATCAGATCTGTTTCAATATTAAGACCTGAGGGTTGTCTGGTCCCCAGAGTAAAGATCCAAAAGACATATTTTTTGAGGAGGTCCCTGGATCTATCACCTCCTCTTGGTTTTTTGTAGATTTGATCTATAATCATCCAAAAAAAAAACACATCTTTGTTATGTTCCTCAATAGAGTGCTTAGACGCCCCTGTAGTTATGTGACCACGCTCAATATCATTGAGGTGGGCTCGTATCCTCTCTCTTGCTTCACAAGAGGTACACTGACTCCACATATTGCTTGTCACATTTACTACAAGTGATCAGATAAATGACGTAAGTGGGCCTACAATTTGGATTGGAGGCGTAAAAAACCCTCTGAGTAGTCAGTGATTGAAAGGTTTTGCCCACAATTACACTTGTAGTGCCCTTTTTGCGACAACCAACTACTATTATTTTTAAATTTTTTGAACATAGATGGCGATACTTGATTCCCAATTGTTATATTTTTTCTAGGGACACAAAAACAGCCTTCCCTAATCTCTTCTTTAAGATTATTATCCGCCAAAAGTATTGGCAGGTTTTTGCGTAAGATTTTACATACAGAATAGTATTGGGAACTGTAGGTGGTCACAAAAGTGGGCTTGTCCCTTTCTTCCTTGGCCCTACTTCTATCTTCAAGCAGAGTTTTGCGTTCTTTCTGAACTAAATCGCTGACTGCTGAGGAATTTTTCCAACACCTTGTTGAATTTATGCCACAAAGAATTAAGGCAGTTCTGAAGGCAAAAGGGGGACAAAACCGGTACTAGCAAGGTGTACCTAATAAAGTGGCCAGTGAGTGTATATATATATATATATATATATATATATATATATATTCAATTAGCACGTGTTCCAGCACTCCAGCTTCAACAAATAATGAAGCACCTGGGTGCAATCCTCAATGGATTGTAGATAAGAGCTAGGAAAGGGAGGGCACTCTCAGGATTTATATACATCAAAGTTAGTTTATTGTTTATAACAACAACATTAGAAAGTCATAAGGATAGGTCGACGTTTCGGCTTACATAGAAGCCTTCATCAAGACAGATGAACAACTGTTAAACGAAGAAGAAAAAATAACAGATTTAAAAACACAAAACACAGCATCAATACGTAATCCCACCAGCAAACTGTTTGCAGGCAGAAAAATAAACCCACAAATAATGAAAATAAACATAGAAAAAATACAAATACAAATAAAAATAGAAATAAGGCAAACCCATACACATAGCGCTAGGAGATACAACAATACAGTCCCTCCAATACTCTCAATCTGCTCTGGATATACACTGGTGGGGTATATATTATAATCTTAACAAGCAAACAAAGCATATGTAACCCAATTGTAGGTGAAACACCATACGACTGCACAGTTTATGTGTTATGCAAAGTCCGGTATACGCTGGCCTGCCTTATACATAAAAGACCCTTCAAAAGAGACTAGCAAGTCCCCATACCTCATTAGAAACCGCCTCAGGCTCTGAGACCATATACAGTTGTTCTAATGTTACAAAGCAGATAGGTGCACCATACATAGTTAAATAAACCATTTTTATACGCTGATGCATACACCCCTAAATGTGGTAAGTCAACCAGGCACCACCCCTTAAGGAGACAAATCCCCATTATAAGTCAGTTAAAACAAGTGCCCTGCTACCCGATCCATCAAGCTGAACCGAGTTCTAGAGAGCCTTAGCCTGACAGTATCACACTATACGTACTTAGACGCAAGGAACAGACCATAGCACACACAATGATTATATCCACAAGTGTCAAAGGCTAACATTATAGTAACCTGCCTATACAACATTTAGACCAGGGTTATGCATTTAGCATATACAGTTGTATCATTTATCTCGCATCTGACAACCTGCATATACAGTTGTATCATTTATCTCGCATCTGACAACCTGACATTGCGTGCAGTAGTCACGCTGGACCCTACCTTCAAAGAAAACCACAACCACATGCTTGTATACGTGGTTGTGGTTTTCTTGCCTTTCCATTGCTAAATGTATAACCCTGGTCTAAATGTTGTATAGGCAGGTTACTATAATGTTAGCCTTTGACACTTGTGGATATAATCATTGTGAGTACTATGGTCTGTTCCTTGCGTCTAAGTATGTATAGTGTGATACTATGAGGCTAAGGCTCTCTAGAACTCGGTTCAGCTTGATGGATCGGGTAGCAGGGCACTTGTTTTAACTGACTTATAATGGGGATTTGTCTCCTTAAGGGGTGGTGCCTGGTTGACTTAACACTTTTAGGGGTGTATGCATCAGCGTATAAAAATGGTTTGTTTAACTATGTATGGTGCACCTATCTGCTTTGCAACATTAGAACAACTGTATATGGTCTCAGAGCCTGAGGTGGTTTCTAATGAGGTATGGGGACTTGCTAGTCTCTTTTGAAGGGTCTTTTATGTATAAGGCAGGCCAGCGTATACCAGACTTTGCATAACACATAAACTGTGCAGCCGTATGGTGTTTCACCTACAATTGGGTTACATACGCTTTGTTTGCTTGTTAAGATTATAATATATACCCCACCAATGTATATCCAGAGCAGATTGAGAGTATTGGAGGGACTGTATTGTTGTATCTACTAGCACTATGTGTATGGGTTTGCCTTATTTATATTTTTATTTTTATTTGTATTTTTTCTATGTTTATTTTCATTATTTGTGGGTTTATGTTTCTGCCTGCAAACAATTTGGTGGTGGGATTACGTATTGATGCTGTGTTTTGTGTTTTTAAATCTGTTAAATCTTTCCAGGGCTCCTGCATACGTCACGAACTCGGTATGCTGTGTGCTGTAATCGGCAAACCTTGGATCTCCGGCTGTGTGCAGGTACAGCTGCTATCTTCAGGCCAATAGCATACCAAACCAAAGTAAAGGATCGACAGCAGCTTGTAGAGTAAAACTTAGCTTTTATTATAAAAACATTAAAAACAAGCAAAAAAAATAAAGACAAAAAATCCAAAGAAGACCTCTGGCTGGTAAACAGGTAGCCTTGCTTACGCATTTCGGATGAACTTCGTAATCATAGCTGAAGCCACACACACTTGACACCATCTGAACCAAATAAGTTTATTTTGGTCTCATCACAGGGCATAGTTCCAGTAATCAATTTTCTTAGTCTGCTTGTCTTCAGCAAACTGTTTGCGGGCTGTCTTGTGCATCATCTTTAGAAGAGGCTTCTTTCTGGGACGACAGCCATGCAGACCAATATGATTAAGTGTGCGGCCTATGGTCTGAGCACTGACCGGCTGACCCCCCCTTTCAACCTCTGCAGCAATGCTGGCAGCATTTATATGTATATTTCCCAAAGTCAACCTCTGTATATGATGCTGAACACATGCACTCAACGTCTTTGGTTGACCACGGTGGGCCTGTTTTGAGTGGAACCTGTCCTGTGAAACTGCTGTATGGTCTTGCCCACCATGCTGCAGCTCTGTTTCAGGATCTTGGCAATTTTCTTATATCCTAGGCCATCTTTATGTAGAGCAACAATTCTTTTTTTTAGATCCTCAGAGAGTTCTTTGCCATGAGGTGCCATGTTGAACTTCTAGTGACCAGTATGAGAGAGTGTGAGAGCGATAACACCAAATTTAACACACCTGCTCCCCATTCACACCTGAGTCCTTGTAACACTAACAAGTCACACTGGGGAGAGAAAATGGGCCCAATTTTGACATTTCCACTTAGGGATGTACTCACTTTTGTTGCCAACGGTTTAGACATTAATTGCTGTGTGTTGAGTTATTTTGAGGGGACAGCAAATTTACACTGTTATACAGGCTGTACACTCACTACTTTACATTGTAGCAAAGTGTCATTCTTCAGTGTTGCCACATGAAAAGATATAATAAAATATTTACAAAAATGCGAGGGGTGTTCCCCTTCTTTGTGGGATACTGTATATATATATATATATATATATATATATAATCATCAGCCAGAATAAAAAAGCGGAAAAGATTTATTTACCAGAGTGATATGGCATCCGAGTAAGTAAAGCTTTCTTGTTGCTTATAAAAAGAGGAACTGTATAAAAGCTATCAAGGAATTCATGAAGCATGTACTCTGGATGTGTTGTCTCTGAGAACAGTAAATAGCACAATTAATGTTGGCAAAGTATCATTGGTGAAAAAAATTGCGTTGGATTCCTAAAAGGATTATGTGTACCTCTCTTTTTATATTGTGTTATACACTTTTTATACAGTAGCTTTGCACATAGGCAGGTTTATATTTTGGTATACAGCAGTGATAACATTGTTTGATGTGTTAAGTACAGACATGGAATTGGATAACACGGTTTTGTCCAGTTCTCTATATGATGCAGAAGCAAGAAAGGAATTATTTAAACTTGTGTTTTCAGCAGAGTGGTCTGAAGGTTTCAGTCCATGCATGGAATCACAATTTAAAGCACTTGAAAAATTGCTGATTGCAGATCTGAGATTAACTTGGGACATTGAAGCATTTGAACACTATGTTGAGCTTAATTGGATTCCAAGAGGATTCAGGCTTAATAAATTCCCAACCTTTGAGGTGGAAACCCCAGATATAATAATGGAATGATGCACTCTCTGAGTGCTCAGTCAAATTATTGAAAATTTTGATACGCTGTAAACAACAGGAAAGGGGTTTCCTCAAGGAACAGATGGAGGATATTGAAAAGAAACTTTTCTAACAGAAAATAGTGATGAAGGAACATGTGGATAAGTTGGATGCCATCCTTGCTGAATGGAAAGGCGAAAAGTTTCACAGGAATAGGCAGGATTAGGAAGCCATAAAGGTATACCAATGGCCAACTTTCCAGAAGAAAACATGGAGATCTAATTCTAGTAAAGGAAATAAGTGGGGTGATAAGATGAAGAAAGATGACACTGAGGGGAAATTTACAAAACCTATACTAAAGAATAAGCGTTTAAAAAAAGTGTTGTTCACTTCAACGGAAGTGAAATCATCAGATCAAGATTCAGCTACATCAGCTGATTCATCTTCTCCTTCTCCCTCTTCTTCTGTTTCATCTGTCTTTTCTTTGTCTTCCTATTCCCTACAGGTTGTCAGCACTGATGATACAGAGAGTGAGAGTACGGTCGTACGCCCCAAGGAGTCCAAAAAGGATTTAAAGAAAAAAGCAAAGAAAGAAACAAAAGTCCCTTTAGGCAAGTCAGAAGTTCCAAAAACAAAAAGAAGAAGAAAGGGAGTTACAAAGAATCTGGACTAATGAATCTTAATGTTATCAATTTGTTCACTTGTGTCTTGAGTGAAGATCAGACGAACCTGTTGAGCAGAGGCTTGGATTTTGCCCCAACTAGGGATTTTTATCCCTTTAATACCCTGCTTGATATCAACAGGTTTGTCAGAAAACATACACTAAAGAAGTTTTTTGCACTACAACAGGGATCTGAAGTGGATATTGAAAACTCCAATGTAGAACAAGTGGTAGTAAAGAGTGAGGTTTCTTTTCAAGATGCATGTGCACTGGGTACTCTTATTTATTGGATGGTCATGATGTAATAAGTGAGCGTTTACAGCCAGTAGGTCCCAAGAAATGTGGGTCAGATTTCTACCCGTGTGGGTCAGATTTCTATTCAGTTTAGGGGTGCTGCTGTAAATAATTTTCAGAAAAATATAGAAAGGGAAATTCTGAATTTAGCATCGTCTAAAAAAAATGGCTAAACAGAATCTTAAGAAGTCTGAGAAAATGCTGTCAGTGTCTCTTCAAGGTAATTAAGACAAGGGGCTTATTTATCAAGCTCCGTATGGAGCTTGATGCCCTGTGTTTCTGGTGAGCCTAAAGACCACTGCTCCATAACCTGTCCACCTGCTCTGAGGTGGCGGACAGACATTGCCGAAAACCAACCCGATCCAATACAATCAGGTTGATTGACACCCCCTTCTAGCGGTGAATCTGCAGGGGGCGGTATTGCACCAGCAGTTCACCAGAACTGCTGGTGCAATGATAAATGCAGAGAGCGTATGCTGTAATATCAATAGCAATATCGGATCATGTCTGCTCGCTTCATGATAAATAGGCCCCATAGTGATTAGGAACTCCGACAAAGGAGGAAATATAATAATCCGTAATAAAAGTGATTATTTTGAGGAGGCTCTGCATCAACTCAGTGATATCTCTACTTATAGATTATTTAGTGGTAATCCTACTTTTGTGTTTAAAAAACAATTGTTGACATTGCTTGATGATAGTGTATATTTGGGAGTGTTTAAAAAGGAGGATTTGCTACACATGGTTACTGAGTTCCCCATTGCACCCTTGTTTCACTATTTGCCGAAGGTGCATAAAATTTCTGTACGGCCACCAGGAAGGCCAATTGTATTGGGCATTGGGTCCCTACTTGAACCACTACCTGAGTGGCTGGATTCTATCCTTCAGCCAATAGTGAAAAGCCTTTTTAGCTATTTAAGAGATTATTCTAATCTCCTTGAGAGTTTAAAGGAATTTAAGTGGAATAAGGGCTTTTTTTCTGGTAGTAGTGAATATTGCTTCATTATCTACCTTTATCCCTCATGCTTTTGGTCTAAGAGCAGTAAGATACCTCTCAGACAAATTTACAGTGTATGAGAGTAATGTCAAAGCTTATGTTCAATTTTGGAGTTTGTTTTAACACATCCTTTTTTGATGTTTAATGACAATTTTTATCTTCAGTGCTACAGAATGGTGAAAATTTGCCCCCTGTTTTGCTAAATTGTACGTGAACTACTGGGAGTTAAAATATATCTATAACAATGACTATAGGAACCACACAGGTAACATCCTTTATTACAGGAGGTTCATCGATGATCTCATCTTGATCATTGATGAGCCTTTTGATTAAATAAGTTTTGGTCTTTCGCCTGCTTTTTTGAATGAGAATGATATACGTTTGAAATTTGGTGGAGGGTATGATCATGTAAGAACTGACCTCTTGGATGTGACACTCGAAGGTGACACTGAGAACATGAGAATAGTATCTAAGACTTTCAGAAAACCCACTGCGGAGAATACTATTCTCCATGCAAGTTCATGTCATCCTCCTCACCTTGTTCTTGCTATACCAAGGAGTCAGTTCATCAGATTAAGGCGCAACACTAACGATGATAATGTCTATTTACAGACAGGAAATTATTTAGAGGGTGCTAACAGAAAAGCTTAAGATATCACAAATACCAATATTTTAAAAATTGCCAGAAGTGTAATGGCAATTATAGAAGACAAGAAGACAATATAGAAGCAAATATATAAATGCAGAAACACTAAACATTATATTTCAAGATACATTTATTTACCAGATATACATAAAACATATTTTTGGGACGTCTCCCATAGGAATCTAATAGAGAGCCTCGTACAAAGGTATAACTTATAAAACAATGAAAATGTCAATAAAAAACCTTAATGGTTAAAATAGTTTGTTATATACATATAAAATGATAAACACTGAATTATTGATTAGTTAGGGAGCGTTACTAGGGCATACCACCTTTAAGCCACTTTAAAGCCACTTTTGGGTTCTACTATATTGTATATGTAGATGTACGGATTCCTCATCCAAATGAATGTTATTGCATATAGGCAAACAGATTTTTCAAGTCTTTTTCGTGTCATAAAACGCCTATGTTAGTATTAATTTGGACCACCTGTGAAAAGCCTCTTAGTAGAGATATTTCATAATGACAGTCAGTCACAGAGAGAAGGATGTGTTGGTTTAAATCTTTTACCTTAGAGTAATGGGGCGCCCCTCTTGTCTCTTATCTGCTATCTAGCTCTGGATTATTCTGTGAGGAGGAGAGCAGCCAATCTATTATACTACTGTTTGATCACCTCACAATACTGAAAATGGTTAGCTGGTACACCTTAGTTTCCAGCCTGCACCGACTAGTACATAAGTGTACTTGGGCCAAATGTGGGTACCCATTTGACTTATCATTATTATTCCTATTTGTCTGGCATACTGATACACGCACAAGGCGCCCCTTCTGTTTTCTACCCTGTATTCAGAATCCATATGATGTGTTTATGTACCATCTTATTAAGTAGTCTTGACTGCAAAGTAGTTTTTGTGGAGTACTGTAATGCATTACACTATTGTCTGTATTTAAGAAATATACTGTTGTGTATGTTTATGAGGCATAATGTTTTCAGTATGTATTACTGTACACCACTTGTTGAAAGTGCAATGATGTAAATTAATTTTATTTAATTACATGTATTTAGTTTATTTATACTAATGTTTGCATTTTGTATATTATATGTATATGATTCATATTTTTTTCCTTAATATGTTCTTCTGCACAATTTGAATTGGATATAATTGTGACATATATGTTTTTAATTGTCTCATGTTGTTATTAATGAATTTAGGGGCATTAAAGAGTTAATGTGTAAGATTACCTGGTGCCATTATATCAAATATATCAGGTGTATCATCCTTAGTCTATGAGGAAGCGCCACTAGAGGGAGCGAAACGCACCAGACGTTTTGTCCGTGTTCTGTACTTTTGTTTTAACTTGATGAAATAAATATCTTATTTTAAATCCACTGCTGTGCTGCTGGATTTCTATTTCTACATTGAATCTGCAGTTGGTTTTCTGCCTTTAAACTGGCATCGCACCCTGCCTATGTGCTGTCTCTCCTTGCTGCCGTATATTTTCGTCTGTGGCGTCTGACGTCACTCGTGAGAGTCGCGGATTGCTTGCTGCTGGTGTGTTCGGAGCAACCGCTCTGGAATTGAATCCCCTTGGAAACCCTTTACATTATGCTTATTTTATGTCCTATTTTAGCTAGTAAGTGACATATATTTAAATGTATTTCTGCACTATTTGACAAGTCGCTGTGTAACTTTTTGCATGGTACATTTTCTGGATTCTGCTTTATGAACTCCAGTTTTTCTGGGGGCTGAGGAAAAAAATAATGTTAAATTATGGAATAAGCAGGCAAAACAAATAAATAGTAAGTAAAATGAAACATTAATAAGTACACATTCTGTATGACACTGCATACATTTTTTTTTTTTTTTTAATTGACTTCTGTAATCAAATTTGCTTTGTTCGCATGGTACTCTTTGTTGAAGAGATTCCTAGGTAGGTGCTTGGAGCACTATATAACAGGAAATAGTATTCTTCCAAATGGATAACATTCTTGCAAAATTGCTGCCGTATAGGGGCCAGGCACGTGCATGCTCCTGAACTTGCCTCAAAGCTTTTCAACAAAAGATACCAAGAGAATGTAGAAAATTTGATAATAGAAGTAAATGCTCTAACCGAATCATGAAAGAAAAAAAATCGGATTCCATATTCCTTTAAAAAGTAAATTACTATATTGCTTCACTTTTTATGGTATCTGACATTTCTATAAAAGAAAATCTTATGAAATCTTATGAAAAGACGTTTTCTATTTTAAGTAAAGTTTTATTGATGCATTGAGAGGGACAGTCTAGTCAAAATTTCATGATTCAGACAGGGCATGCAAATTTAAACAACTTTTCAATTTACATTAATCATCAAATTTACTTTATTCTCTTGGTATTCTTAGTTGAAAGCTAAACCTAGGTAGGCTCATATGCTAATTTCTAAGCCCTTGAAGGTCGCCTCTTATCTGAATGCATTTTACAGTTTTTCACAGCTAGAGGGCATTAGTTAATTTGTACCATATAGATAATATTGTGCTCACTCCCATGGCGTTACTTATGAGAGGGCACTGATTGTCTGTCAAAAGAAGTGAAATAATGGGGGCAATGTGCAAAAGCTGAGATACAAGGTAATCACAAAGGTAAAAAGGTAAAAAGTAGACTGTCCCTTTAATGTCACAAATGACAATGTATTAAATATACTGTATATATATATATATATATATATATACTAGTCAATAAGCCTGCCCAAAGTTTAAACTACAGATGTAGAAACAACCTATTTTGTAACTCTTCTTTTATATAAATAAGTGGGAAAGCCTGCCCAGAGGGCAGTCTTTTGTGGTGATGGAACCACCTTGCCATTTTCGGAAGGGCGGTCTACAGGGAGTACAGAATTATTAGGCAAATGAGTATTTTGACCACATCATCCTCTTTATGCATGTTGTCTTACTCCAAGCTGTATAGGCTCGAAAGCCTACTACCAATTAAGCATATTAGGTGATGTGCATCTCTGTAATGAGAAGGGGTGTGGTCTAATGACATCAACACCCTATATCAGTTGTGCATAATTATTAGGCAACTTCCTTTCCTTTGGCAAAATGGGTCAAAAGAAGGACTTGACAGGCTCAGAAAAGTCAAAAATAGTGAGATATCTTGCAGAGGGATGCAGCACTCTTAAAATTGCAAAGCTTCTGAAGCGTGATCATCGAACAATCAAGCGTTTCATTCAAAATAGTCAACAGGGTCGCAAGAAGCGTGTGGAAAAACCAAGGCGCAAAATAACTGCCCATGAACTGAGAAAAGTCAAGCGTGCAGCTGCCAAGATGCCACTTGCCACCAGTTTGGCCATATTTCAGAGCTGCAACATCACTGGAGTGCCCAAAAGCACAAGGTGTGCAATACTCAGAGACATGGCCAAGGTAAGAAAGGCTGAAAGACGACCACCACTGAACAAGACACACAAGCTGAAACGTCAAGACTGGGCCAAGAAATATCTCAAGACTGATTTTTCTAAGGTTTTATGGACTGATGAAATGAGAGTGAGTCTTGATGGGCCAGATGGATGGGCCCGTGGCTGGATTGGTAAAGGGCAGAGAGCTCCAGTCCGACTCAGATGCCAGCAAGGTGGAGGTGGAGTACTGGTTTGGGCTGGTATCATCAAAGATGAGCTTGTGGGGCCTTTTCGGGTTGAGGATGGAGTCAAGCTCAACTCCCAGTCCTACTGCCAGTTTCTGGAAGACACCTTCTTCAAGCAGTGGTACAGGAAGAAGTCTGCATCCTTCAAGAAAAACATGATTTTCATGCAGGACAATGCTCCATCACACGCGTCCAAGTACTCCACAGCGTGGCTGGCAAGAAAGGGTATAAAAGAAGAAAATCTAATGACATGGCCTCCTTGTTCACCTGATCTGAACCCCATTGAGAACCTGTGGTCCATCATCAAATGTGAGATTTACAAGGAGGGAAAACAGTACACCTCTCTGAACAGTGTCTGGGAGGCTGTGGTTGCTGCTGCACGCAATGTTGATGGTGAACAGATCAAAACACTGACAGAATCCATGGATGGCAGGCTTTTGAGTGTCCTTGCAAAGAAAGGTGGCTATATTGGTCACCGATTTGTTTTTGTTTTGTTTTTGAATGTCAGAAATGTATATTTGTGAATGTTGAGATGTTATATTGGTTTCACTGGTAAAAATAAATAATTGAAATGGGTATATATTTGTTTTTTGTTAAGTTGCCTAATAATTATGCACAGTAATAGTCACCTGCACACACAGATATCCCCCTAAAATAGCTATAACTAAAAACAAACTAAAAACTACTTCCAAAACTATTCAGCTTTGATATTAATGAGTTTTTTGGGTTCATTGAGAACATGGTTGTTGTTCAATAATAAAATTAATCCTCAAAAATACAACTTGCCTAATAATTCTGCACTCCCTGTATTGTGGTGACGGAACCACCCTGTATTTTCGGCTTACGCTGCGTCCAGGTGGATTATTTCACCACCCTGCCATCTAGGAGGATTCCAAAAATGGCAGGGTGGTGAAATAATCCACGCCCTGCCATTTTTAGAATCCATCAGGATTCAGCTTACGATGCATCCAGGTGGATTCTTTCAGCACCCTGCCATCCAGGTGGAAAGGAGCTGCATCCAGGGGGATTCTTTCACCACCATGCCTTTTTTATAATCCACCCATTTTGCTCTCTCTCCCCCGTCTCTTTTGCTCTCCCCCCTCTCTTTTGCTCTCTCTCCCCCCTCTTTTGCTCTCTCTCTCCCCCTCTCTTTTGCTCTCTCTCTCTCCCCCTCTCTTTTACTCTCTCTCCCCCATCTCTTTTGCTCTCTCTCTCCCCCTCGCTTTTGCTCTCTCTCTCTCCCCTCTCTTTTGCTCTCGCCCCTCTCTTTTGCTCTCTTCCCCCTCTTTTGCTCTCTCTCTCCCCCTCTCTTTTGCTCTCTCTCTCCCCCTCTCTTTTGCTCTCTCTCCCCCATCTCTTTGCTCTCTCTCTCCCCCTCACTTTTGCTCTCTCTCCCCTCTCTTTTGCTCTCTCTCTCTCCCCTCTGTTTTGCTCTCTCTTGCTTGCCACTCTCTTTTGCTCTCTCTTTTGTTCTCTCTCCTCCTCTCTTTTGTGCTCTCTCTCCCCCTTTCTGTTGCTCTCTCTCTCCTCCCTCTATTTTGCTCTCCCCCCTCTCTTTTGCTCTCTTCCCCCTCTTTTGCTCTCTCTCCCCCCTCTTTTGCTCTCTCTCTCCATCTCTCTTTTGCTCGCTCTCCCCCTCTATTTTGTGCTCTCTCTCCCCCTCTCATTTGCTCTCTCTCTTGCCCCTCTCTTTTGCTTTCTCTCCCCCCTCTCACTTTTGCTCTCTCCTCCTCTCTTTTGTGCTCTCTCTCCCCCTTTCTGTTGCTCTCTCTCTCCTCCCTCTATTTTGCTCTCCCCCCTCTCTTTTGCTCTCTCTCCCACTCTCTTTTGCTCTCTCTCTCCCCCCTCTCTTTTGCTCTCTCTCCCCCCTATCTTTTGCTCTCTCTCTCCCCTCTCACTTTTGCTCTCTCTCCCCATTCTCTTTTGCTCTCTCCCCCTCTCTTTTGCTCTCTCTCCCCCTCTCTTTTGCTCTCTCTCTCCCCCTCTCTTTTGCTCTCTCTCCCCCTCTCTTTTGCTCTCTCTCCCCCATCTTTTGCTCTCTCTCCCCCCTCTTTTGCTCTCTCTCTCCTCCTCTCTTTTGCTCTCTCTCCCCCTCTTTTTGCTCTCTCTCCCCCCTCGATTTTGCCCTCTCCCCCCCTCTATTTTGCTCCCTCTCCCTCCTCTCTTTTGCTCTCCCTCTCCCCCCTCTCTTTTGCTCTCTCTCTCTCCCCCTCTCTTTTGCTCTTTCTCTCCCCTCTCTTTTGCTTTCTCTCTCCCCTCTATTTTGCTCAATCTCTCCCCTCTCTTTTGCTCTCTCTCTCTCCCTTCTATTTTGCTCTCTCTCCCCATCTCTTTTGCTCTCTCTCCCCCCTCTTTTGCTCTCTCTCCCCATTCTCTTTTGCTCTCTCCCCCCTCTCTTTTGCTCCCTCTCCCCCTCTCTTTTACTCTCCTTCTCCCCCCTCTCTTTGCTCTCTCTCCCCCTCTATTTTGCTCTCTCTCCCCCCTCTCTTTTGCTCTCTCTCTCTCCTCTCTCTTTTGCTCTCTCTCTCTCCTCTCTTTTGCTCTCTCTCTTCCCTCTCTTTTGCTCTTTCTTTTGTGCTCTCTCTCCCCCTCTCTTTTGCGCTCTCTCTCCCCCTCTCTTTTGTGCTCTCTCTCCCCCTCTCTTTTGCTCTCTCTCCCTCTCTTTTGCTCTCCCTTCCCCCTCTTTTTTGCTCTCTCTCCCCCTCTCATTTGCTCAATCTCTCCCCTCTCATTTGCTCTCTCTCTCTCCCCTCTCATTTGCTCTCTCTCTCCACTCTCATTTGCTCTCTCCCCTCTCATTTGCTCTCTCTCTCCCCTCTCATTTGCTCACTCTCTCCCCTGTCATTTGTTCTCTCTCTCTCCTCTCATTTGCTCTTTCAACACCCTCTCTTTTGCTCTCTCTCCCCTCTCATTTGCTCTCTCTCCCCCTCTCTCTTTTGCTCTCTTTCACCCCCCTCTCTTTTGCTCTCTCTCTCCCCCCTCTTTTTCTCTCTCTCTCCCCTCTATTTTGCTCTCTCTCTTTCCCTTCTCTTTTGCTTACTCTCCCCCATCTCTTTTGCTCTCTCTCCCCCTCTCTTTTGCATTCTCTCACCCTCTTATGCTCTCTCTCCCCCTCTTTTGTTCTCTCTCTCCCCACCCTCTTTTGCTCTTTCATCTCCCCCCTCTCTTTTGCTCTATCTCCCATTCTCTTTTGCTCTCTCTCCCCTCTCTCTTTTGCTCTATCTCCCCCCTCTCTTATGCTCTCTCTCCCTTTCTCTTTTACTCTCCCTCCTCTCTTTTGCTCCGCCTCTCCCCCTCTCTTTTGCTCTCTCTCTCCCCTCTCTTTTGCTCTCCCTCCTCTCTTTTGCTCTCACTCCCCTCTCATTTGCTCTCTCTCCCCTCTCATTTGCTCCCTCTTCCCTCTCAATTGCTCTCTCTCTCCCCCTTTTTTGCTTTCTCTCTCTCCAGCTCTCATTTGCTCTCTCCCCCCTCTCTTATGCTTTTGCTCTCACTCTCTTTTGCTCTCCCTCTCTTTTGCTCTCTCTCCCCTCTTTTGCTCTCTCCCCCTCTTTTGCTTTCTCCCCTCCCTTTTCCTCTCTCCCCCTCTCTTTTCCTCTCTCTCCCTCTCTTTTCCTCTCTCCCCCTCTCTTTTCCTTTCTCCTCCCTTCTCTTTTGCTCTCTCTCACCCTTCTCTATCTCCCCCCTCTTTTGCTCTCTCTAACCCCTCTTGTGCGCTCTCACGCAGACAGTCACTGCTGCTTCCTGGCCCTGCCCCCATCACGCCCGGCCGGTCCCGCCCCTGTCACACCCGGCCGTCCCTGCCAGGTCAGTATGCCCACACCTCCACCAGCAGAAGATCATTACAGACGGTGACACACACAGTGTCACCGTCTGTAACGATCAGGCATCTGGCCTCATATGGAGGCGGAGCACCACTCATGCTCCGGCAACATATGCTGCAGATGCCGGAAGCTTCAGAAGCTCCAGCTCTCAGCTGTTAAGTTACAGCTGAGAGTTGGTGTTTCCGAAGCTGTTTCATGCGCAACTGCCGACGATGACGGACATTACAAACACAATTATAGTATAGATATATATATATTATTTTTTTTAATTTTATGTGCTCAAGATATGTCTGTGAACATGTCTAGGTTTGAAAATGTGTCATAATTTTCTGGAACAAGTGGGAGGAGCATGGAGAAAAGCCAATTTTGCAGGTTAGTACAGATCCACGTCTTTTTCCCTCTGTGATGAAGCTAAAAGGCACAAGGAAGAGCTGTTAACATGTAGGTTTTATAAGATTTTGATAAAAATATATGCAAGTCATAACTTCTGTATGGATGTAGTACAAGATTAGCACATGCTGGCAAATTTAATTAAAGGGACAGTACAGAGCAAAAATAAAATGCTTTAGTTTGTTAGGGCACTTCCTTTTTGTGTATGTTTCCATTTCTAGCTACGTAATTAAACCTTGCAAAGAGGTTTACATAGAAAAAAGGACATTAAATACCTCTTCGTGTTGTGTAAAAAAAAGTTGTGCTTGACCCATGCTCCCTAGAGGGCCAAAAAGCAAATTATGTAAAACAAAAAAATTACACAAAAGATGTTTAATGTCCAGTGAAAGTAGTCAGATGCCAAAATATCAGCAGTAAATGGCAATAGCATGTTGTTATTGGACCAACTTTCTATATTAAAAGAGAAAATGTTAAAGGGACAGTCTAGTCAAAATTAAACTTTCATAATTCCGATAGGACATGCAATTTTAAACAACTTTCCATTTTACTTTTATCATCAAATTTGCTTTGTTCTTTTGGTATTCTTTGTTATAAGCTAAAACTAGGTAGGCTCATATGCTAATTTATAAGCCCTTGAAGACTGCCTCTTATCTCAGTGCATTTTGACTGTTTTTTTTTTTTTTTACAGCAAGGCAGCGCTAATTCATGTGTGTCATATAAATAAAATTGTGCTCACTCCCGAGGAGTTACCTAGGAGTCAGCACTGATTGGCTAAAATGCAAGTCTGTCAAAAGTGTGCAAATACTTAGGTACAAGATAATTACTGAGGTAAAAAGTATATTAATTTAACTGTGTTGGCTATGCAAAACTGGGGAATAGGTAACCAAAGGATTATCTTTTTTTGAAAACAATAAAAATTCTGGCTAGGCTGTCCCTTTAAGCTTTCTTCTGCCCTGAGGCGGAGAGGGCCCCTTAAAAGCCTTTTAATATAAAATGACAATTTCTTGTGGTTTGGTATCATCATATTAATTAACCCTTTAAGGACACAGCTTTCAGTTTGCTCAATTGTTTTATGACGGAAAAATTCCGTCATATGTCCTCAAGAGGTTAAAATATTTTTCTGTACACCAGCTAACCTTGCCCATTGCTCTGTGTAAAGGGACATTTCAGTCAAAATTTAAATGCACATAGATAAAAATTACATATTTGAATAGAAACATATTTGCAATATATATGTACTGGCAAAATGTTTCAAGTAAAAGTTGTCACTGTTTTAGTGTTAACATTTTTCTCTGCAGCCGCATGTGAAGCATAGCTAGATATTCCCCGTGCATCTGCATTTTGAATACTGCAGCTGCTCAGAGAGCCAGATGGGCTTGTATCATGTCAGTAATTAACAAGTTGAGTCATTACCAAATGGTTCAAGCACTTTAGGCTCTCTGCGCAAGTGCTGTGTTTAAAATGCTGGTGCACGGTGCATACTTAAATACACTTTTGAAACAGCTATAGCTTTTATTAGAAGCATTTTTGCTAATACATGTATATTACAACAATGCTTCTATTCCAAACTAAAATGCATCCATGCAGATTCCAATTTTTGCTGGAAGGTCCCTTTAAAGGAATGAAGTGTTCTGCCTCTTGAGATATCTGTATATTGTTATGGTTAGACCATAAAAAATACAGGTTAAACCTATTTACACACAAACCTGGTGAGTACATTATTTTTACTACATATCTGCTTGACTGACCAAATTGAGCTGCAAATCTCCTTTTAAGTTTAGGGGGTTTATTTATTAATGTGCGAGCGGACATGATACGATGTAGCGTATCATGTCCGCCACACATCGATAAATGCCGACAGCATACGCTGTCGGCATTTATCATTGCACCAGCAGTTCTTGTGAACTGCTGGTGCAATGCCACCCCCTGGAGATTTGCGGCCAATCGGCTGCTAGCAGGGAGTGTCAATCAACCCGATCGTATTCGATCGGGTTGATTTTCGGCAATGTCTGTCCACCACCTCAGAGCAATACGGAGCTTGATATATTGGCCCCTAGGACATTTTCATGTAAACCTTTGGTATGTAGAAAATAAAAAATATACAAATTAATTTAAAAGGCATTTGAACCTAAACATTCAAATGAAAATGAAAAATATACAAATTAATTTCAAAGGGATTTGAACCTAAACATTCAAAGTGCTTACTAATTCTTTTTTTTTTTCATTTTTGAACTTTGCAACAAAATCACATACATTAGCATGCTCTTGGTCCATCAAAAACATAGGTGTTATATGTTAACAAACAATCTCTCTATGTAAAATATGTAATAATGTTTATGGTTAAGCCTTGCATAAATATATCACTTTAAATCCTGTTTACTCTTTTAAATCTCAAGCTTACATTAACTTTTATAATGAAATAGATTTTTATTAGCATACCCATTTTGATCTTTAATTTCTACCTTCTGTTTTTTCATCAAATTAAAAGGACTGTACATTCCTGAAAAAACATACACTTACATTGTAAGTAGATAGAGAAATAGATAGATAGATAGATAGATAGATAGATGATAGACAGACAGTCAGATAGATAGATAGATAGATAGATAATAAGATAGATAGATGATAAACAGACAGATAGATAGATAATAAGATAGATGATAGACAGATAGATAGATAATAAGATAGATATATGATAGACAGATACATAGATAGATAGATAGATAGATAGATAGATTGATAGATAGATAGATAGATAGATGATAGACAGACAATCAGATGGATAGATAGATAGATAATAAGATAGATAGATGATAGACAGATAGATAGATAATAAGATAGATAGATGATAGACAGATAGATAGATAATAAGATAGATAGATGATAGACAGACAGATAGATAGATAGATAGATAGATAGGGGCATATTTATCAAGGCTCGCCAGAAACAGCAGTTATGAAGCAGTGGTCACAAAGACCGCTGCTCCATAACCTGTCCGCCTGCTCTGAGCAGACGGACAGACATCGCCAGAAATCAACCCGATCGAGTATGATCGGGTTGATTGACACCCCCTGCTGGCGGCCTATTGGCCGCAAGTCTGCAGGGGGCGGCGTTGCACCAGCAGCTCTTGTGAGCTGCTGGTGCAATGCTGAATACGGTGAGCGTATTGCTCGCCATATTCAGCAAGGTCTGTCGGACCTGATCCGCAACCTTTTAGCTGCAAGGGATAAAATACATTTTAGCATCCCTTAAGCTGGAAAAACACAGTTGATGAGATCTATCTTCATGAAAATCAACGCAGTGATTTGTGCTCTAACTTTGTCGAACTTTGTCTCGTATAGCCATGTTAAAAAATATACACATCCTAAAAACTCTAAATTTACTTGATTTATATAACCAAGTTTAGAGTGACTAAAATTGAATTTGTAAATTGTTGTTTTAACTGAGCCTGAAACTTAAGCAATGTATGTATAAAGTACAACCCCCCCAAAAAAAACCACAATGTAGAACACAATGTATTGTAGAACAGATGTACCACAAACCTTTCTCCATAAATCTTTCTACAGTGGAACAGATATTCTTAGTTAATGATACAACATCATTTTTTAAAAAAAGCAAAGAAAAATAAATCTGGCCATAGTACTCTGTATGGGTCTGAAAAACAAATGTACAGCAACTTGAATAGAATAAAAAATTATTCCCCTAAATTTGAGAGTCATGGGGAAGTTTTACACTCCAGCATACTACTCTGGAAACTATTAACATTTTTCTAATTATCCAAAAATTATTATAATTGTTTTTCATTTCAAAATGTCATCAGCAGCTTCAAATATTACAGCTCGTTTCAAACTGTCAATCCCAAATTAAAATGCTCATTCTATGCTCCCTGCAGACATTTTGTCAACTGATCCAATGTCAAAATGTTGCTAATTGCTTTCGTGTTTGCAGAACATTAGTCTGTCCTAAATTTCCTGTATCATGACTGTGGTATATTAATAAACTGCTAAGTTGTCATAATACTATGTGAATATAAACACACAAGTTCTAGCATAATAGTACTAAATTAGCACCGGGTCACTTACAAATGAACTCTCAGAGAATGTAAGGAATAGAAGACAAATTACAATTTTATGTCTTGTAAAAAGAATGTTTTATACAGGAGAACAGATGTGAGACTTAACACTTTTATTCCTCAATAAGGCAGACGGTGAGTTATCATTATATTGTAAATTTCAATGCAAATGAAAAAACATTTCATAAACCACTGACTGATAATTTTTCATGGATGCACTGCAGAATTCAGTCTCCAGGTTTTTCCTACCTATATTTCCATTTATTAATTAGGTTGTTTAGCAAAATACTAAGAAATCTGATTTTAGAAAATAGCACCTTGGAATTTTTTTTACACAAAAGATAAACAACTGAGTTTTCTATAAAACAACATACAAAATATGAGAAAAGTATTCTTAAATATTGTTCATATATACTCTCTAGATTACAAAAACAAATTAAAAAAAAACTTTATTTCAAAACATTTGACATGTCAAAAGGAATGATCTTGCTGGAGTCATTCTGATACTATCCTGATGTATGCTAACGGATGGAAATATTTAAGTGAGATGACTCCATCTATCTATCTATCTATGTATCTGTCATCTATCTATCTATCTATCTATCTATCTATATGTCATCTATCTATCTGTCATCTATCTATCATATATATCTATCTATATATCTATCTCTATCTATCTATTATCTATCTATACACACACATATATATAACCTGAATCTATGGGGCATTGCCAAGAGAAAGATGAGAGACATGAGACCGAACAATGCAGAAGAGCTAAAGGCCGCTATTGAAGCATCCTGGTCTTCCATAACACCTCAGCAGTGCCACAGGCTGATAGCTTCCATGCCACGCCGCATTGAGGCAGTAATTGCTGCAAAATGGGCCCAAACCAAGTACTGAGCACATACAGTATGCATGCTTATACTTTAAGAGGTCCAATATTGTTCTATGTACAATCCTTGTTTTATTGATTGCATGTAATTTTCTAATTTTATGAGATTGTGGATTTGGGGTTTTCATGAGCTGTAAGCCATAATCATCACAATTATGACAAATCACGGCTTGAACTATCTTGCTTTGCATGTAATGAGTCTATCTCATATATTAGTTTCACCTTTTAGGTTGCATTAGTGAAATAAATGAAGTTTTGCAGGATCTTCTAATTTTTCGAGTTTCAGATATATATATATATATATATATATATATATATATATATATAGTCTTTATAGCATGGCCTAGTACTCACGGTAACCTTTGAACCACCAGGGTGCACATCAAAGAGATCCTGCATAATTCACAGATCCAACATATCGCAAAAAGGAAGGCACTCGCCGGGTTTAATAAGGATAACGTGTTTTTTTTTATGAAGTAATGTTTCAGAGTTTTACCTCCGTTTTCAAACTGACCTTTTCAGTTTGAAAACGGAGGTAAAACTCTGAAACGTTACTTCATAAGGAATAAAACTTTATCCTTATTAAACCTGGCGAGTGCCTTCCTTTTTGTGATATATATATATATATATATATATATATATATAATCTGAATAGGAATAAGCACTCACTGGATTTCAAAACAACAAATATTTATTTGGCAGTGACGTTTCGGGGCATTCACCCCTTCCTCAGACAACCCAAAATGTGAAACAAGCAAAGTTAAATAATGACTCAAACCCCTCCCTCATATATATATAGGCGAGTGCCTTCCTTTTTGCGATATATATATATATATATATATATATATATATAGAGAGAGAGAGAGAGAGAGAGAGAGCGAGAGAGAGAGAGAGATAGAGAGATAATATTACCCTATCTATAAAAAAATCAACCTATAAGTAAAAAAAAACCCCACCAAATTAACTTTGATTTCCCAACCCAAAGTTATAAGTAATCACTGAGCTATTAATTGAACATAAAATAATGAGGTAAAATAAGAAACAAAAATGCTTTGAAGCAAGTAAATTCAACATATATACAGGCTAATTTTTTTTTTTTTTATATTCATGAATTTGATTTGGAGAAGCAAATAATGCCAGCTGGAATTTAAATACTAGAGTAACAAAGAACATTGCATTGGGTCCTGAAATCATAGTAAGAGAACATGGATGGGATTATAGTTCCAAAAAAGAACATTCCATCTAAAAAAGAACAATAATGATACTGTGATCTCTGTCATGTAAAAAAAAGACATGGATGCCTGGAGGGGAGGGTAAGAGCGGACAAATGCACCCCCACAGTTTAAGGACACATTTGAGCCACTTTTTCCACAATAAAGCTGATTATTTTATAATAACATGTATGCTATAATGCATTGTGTATTTTTATACTTCAGCCTTAGTTCAGCTTATCTGCAAGCATCCAGCATTATATTAAACACGCTGATCCTGATGATTTGATATTTTTTTAATTTTGCAAATAGATATCTCTGGTGCAGATTTGCCAGTGGAAGAGGGAAAGGCTGAACCTACAAGCACAGGAACATATTATAATGTATTTACATATATTTTAATACATAAATAGGAAATATAACAAAGAGATTTAATTAGAATTTTATCACATGTCTGATTGCTCTATCGAGGAGCACAGAGGAGCAGTATGACCAGACGCAGCATATCTGTTCATCAGAGAACAAATGACATAAGTAACCCTTAGAAGACCCTCTTTAGATAGGAGCTGCATTGGAATGTACTTGATCTAACAGGGAGACCATTGATTACTGTTATAGCAAGTGTGCTTTGCCTGTAACCCAATCTAACATGTTGCACATATGTGCTCTCTCAAAGGGCCAATTCATTTGTAGCTGGGTGACCGTAACAATACTCTGGGCCTGTTTGTAAGATGCTCCGTCTAATAATGACAATCTTTGTTCTGGTTGTCGCTGGTCATAATTGAGCAGGCAGATTTTGTGTTCGATTACTTACTAATTAGTAACCTTTCAATCTCTGAATTGGAACAACCATTAGTTTTTTCTTAATTACTTTAATTTTTCAGCTGAGGAGAATATCAATTAAAGCAGTTACTATTTTAATCTTAGCGGTAACGTTTAAATGTTTAATTAAATGTAAAGGATTCTTCTCATCCTTACTGAATCAGCACACTAGATACTGTGAGCACTCATTAAATACACACCTCGATGCTTAGAATTAATATGCAATGATGGCATTGACACTGATTAAGAGTGAATCATCATGTCATAAGTATCAGTCACATAATCATTCCCGTTTTTGCCATGTTGTTTTTGCTTCCTTTTACCTTATCGTGGGCTAGATTACAAGTGGAGCGTAAAATATTGCTTTTGCAAAAGCGATATTTGCGCTCCACTTAGTAATACCAGCACATGAAAATGTGCGCTGGTATTACAAGTTAGATGCAATGCGAATGCAACCTTGTGTTCGTATTGCAAGGAAGTATTGCGCTCACAATGGCTTGCTTTCATAGACTCCAATGGGAGCCTCGTTCTCACACCTACCACAGCGAAGGGGGTAAGTGGCGCAGATGTAAATATGGCTCCCCTTAATGAGATACACAATTCCCAAGTGAAAATGACTGTAAAACAATCCCTAAGGAGCTTTGTAATTTTGAGGAGGCATAGGGTTGCCATCTGATCTCCATAATAACACTGTATGACCTGCAGGTGACAGGGAACTGGTGAGCTCAAACAGTGGTCCTGTAAGGATTCTTACCGGGACCTTGCCGGGCAGTGGGGAAGCTGCGCTCCGCCTCGGCGTCTCTCCACGTGGGACACTGATACCTGCATACTTCAACTGTAGCTGAAGTCTCCTAAGCATGCGCTGCCTTGATTACAGGAACTTCCACCTGGGGGACTCTACAAAAATCCAGCTGAACTTACATTCAGCACTTGGAGTTATTGCATTTTCAATGTTTTCCTTTTTGGCTCCTGAGTCCAAGCATCTCTGCTGTGATACCTGTGTATGCTTACCTTGCTCCTGAAGCCAAGCATCTCTGCTGTGATACCTGCCTATGCTTCCCTTGCTCCTGAAGCCAAACATCTCTGCTGTGATACCTGTGTATGCTCCTTGCTTATCTTGCTCCTGAAGCCAAGCATCTCTGCTGTGATACCTGTGTATGCTTACCTTGCTTCTGAAACCAAGCACCTCTCCTGTGGTACCTGAGTATCCCTACTTTGCTCCTTAAACCAAGCACCTCTGCTGTGATACATGTGTTTGCCTACTTTGCTTCTGAAACCAAGCACCTCAGCTGTGATACCTGTGTGTGCCTACTTTGCTCCTGAAACCAAGCACCTCTGCTGTGATACCTGTGTATGTCTACCTTGCTCCTGACTTAATTACCTCTGCTGTGATTACTGTATTCATCTGTCTGCATCCCAAAAGCTATACCCTCACCAAAAGTACCCGCTGGGTAGTCTGTGCTTGTTGAGAGACTTGCTCCTATTCTACTTTGGGTATTCTATTCCCTTATCCCTTTCACCAGAATATTGTTGTTTAGATGCCATCTACAGGGTGTGGATAATGGAAAAGGATACCAGAGCTTTGCAGACACCCTCTGCAGGGCTTGGGTACAGGAGCAGGATAAAGGAGCTTGTCAGATGCCCTCTACAGGCTGTGGATAATGGAGCAGGGTACTAGTGTTTGGCAGACACCCTCTGCAAGGCTTTGGTAAAGAAGCAGGATAGCGGAGCTTGATAGATGTCCTCTACAGGGTGTGGATACTAGAACAGAATACCAGTGCTTGGCAGACACCCTCTGCAAGGCTTGGGTAAAGGAGCAGGATAGCGGAGCTTGGTAGATGTCCTCTACAGGGTGTGGATACTACCAGATGCCCTCTGCAGGGTTTGAGTACAGGAGCAGGACACTACTGAGAAAAGATGAGATACTGGATACACTTGAAGCAGAGACAGGCTGCTAACCAGAGAGAAGTCAGAAGACAGTCTGAGGGTCAAATACCAGGAATCAGTCGGATCAGTTTTCCAAACCCAGGGAGAATCCGGAAGAGAAGTCAGGAAAACAGACCAAGTTCAGAATACTGGAGAAGTTGTCCAACCTGTACCTTCAAAACATTTAGATTAATTTTAACAAAAACGAATGTAATAGTTAAACGAAAATAGTGCATTAAAAAGAATATTCAGGGAAACAAATGTCCTCGAATATCCAATTTTCGGTACTAATGTACATTTGTGTGAAAATGAATCCAAATGTCTAGTAAATATTAAAAAAAATCCCAATAAAAAAATAGCAAAATAAGCTAATTAAATTGACATGGCATTTTTTATATCTTCAAAGTATAATTAAGCAATTGCACTGCTAAAGATCTGCATAAAAAATAAGCATTTAAAAAGCATTTTGTTAGTAAATTAGCATTATTTTAGAGTCCAGAGATGCACCAACTGAAAAGCTACTTAAAGTGATAGTAAATCTTAGCATTTGTGAAACGATAAGATTTACCATTGAAACAAATAAAGGGGACTTTTATTCATGAAGCATATTGCAGCTCCAAGCTGGATTTTCCGCACTGCTTTTGGCTAAGAGGTGAAAATGTCACTTCTCAGCCAAATAGCGAAAATAGCGTTCTGCCAGTTAGCTGCCTGAGCAGCTCAGTGCGGCGATCGCTTGGAACAAATAAAGGAGCTTTCAGCATGAAGTATTTTATACTTCATGAATGAAAGTCCCCTTTATTTGTGCCAATGGTAAATCCTAGCTTTTTACAAACGCTAGAATTTACCATCACTTTAAGTATATTTCTCTTCTCCCTTTTACTATGAACAATTAGAGACACATATAAATGTGTTCCTGCAAAGCTCAACAGTCACTGTGTATAATGTTCCTAGGGTGGGATATTAATTTCTGCAGTATGCAGGAAGCACTCCACTATCATTAGGGGCAGTAAAAAAAAAATGCCCACAATTTCCAAATGTTAATTTAAAAAAAAGTGAACAGCACGTCAAACAAACCTTACCATTTATTTCCCTTTAAAGAAGAGGTCTGGTTATGGTAACACACAACATAAAACTAATTAGAGTTGACCAGTTCTCTGTTTCCCTATTATACTATGCAACTGATTCACTAAAGCTCCTTCAGCTCTCAATCTCTAGGGAACTAACTGCACAGAGTAACATACAAATCAGAGACAAGTGTTAGTATTGGGGACTTTTACCCTAGTTTAGTACCTTCTACATGTGCTAGGATTTTGTACTTGACATATGTTGACAAGCACAATGCAAACAAAGCAAACAAATGTGCAAAGTGCAAGATAATGTACACTTGGTCTACACAGATTTTGGAGATGCCAGTTACACCGGGTCTAGCGGCAACTGATACATTGATGTAAAGAAGCATAAATAGCAGTGAGAGCTATGTGCGCAGTTAGCAGCTGCTGCCTCTCTGACATGTGTAGGCCACTTGCCTATCTGCACAATACATCCAGTGCTTGCTAAATATACATAGAACACTGGCTTTCTGATAAGTTGAATGCCTTCAGAGAGGGCAGATGAAACTTGAAAGATATGTAGCTGTGTTTTCCTTTTTACATTATTTCTGTAAACTTCTGCTTATAAAGTAAAGGTATAGAATAGATCACTACATGATACACAAAATATATTGGTTTATTAACTTATTATGACCCATGCAGTAACTTCAAAGAAGCACTTGAATTGTCAGTTTAACCAAATTTTATTGTCATACTTCTATTTTTTTAATCACTCAGGGCTGTATTCTCAAAGCTCTCTAGTCTGGCAAGATTCAGTAAGATGCCTTGTTAGTATTTCAAGACCTCTCTGAGATTGTTTTAAAGGCAATTTTTACATTGGGAACCATGTGTCTCATTAAGGGGAATTCACTAATGTGCTTTGTGTGAAGGAGAGGCACTTTACTCAGTGAAATAATCTGATTTTCCTCCATGCAGGTTTTTGAGAATTAGTTCCTCAGACTTAGATCCTTGGCTATAAGTGAAAAATGTTCTCTAATCCTGGTATTTACAAACATAAAGAATATATTGATTTTCATTTAAATATTTCATAGCTAATGAAGAGCAGCATTGCTATGAAGCTGACATTAAAGTAAAATTAAACTTTCGTGATTCAGTTATAGGGCCCGATTTATCAATGTCTGTCCGACATGATACACTGTAGCGTATTATGTCCGACAGACATCGCTGAATGTCAACAGCATACGCTGTCAGCATTTAACATTGCACAAGCAGTTCACCAGATCAGCTTTTGCAATTGCGCCCCCTGCAGATTTGCAGAAAATCGGCCACTAGCAGTGGGTGTCAATCAGCTTGATCGTATAGGATCAGACGGATTGAAGACCGCAGCCTCAGAGGCAGCGGACCAGTTATGGAGCAGCGGTTTTAAGCTGCTTCATTACTGCTGTTTCCGGAGAGCGTAAAGGTTAGGGCTAGATTACAAATGGAGCAGTAGTTTGCGCACCCGCTCGCATTAACTCTGTCGAGTTGAAAGTATAACGTTTTTGCACCAGTGCTAACCTTACACACTCAAAAAGTCAAAGTCCAAATATTGCATTATATTAAATATAATGTTTTTTTGTAAAATATACATCTATACCTATATATAACAGAGTTAATAAAGATTTGCACTCTCACAGACTCACAACAGGCAACCATCAGGGTGCTGGAAAAAAGAAAATATAAAGAGTGATACAGACCACACTCGCTGGATTTCTTATAAAGTACATTAACCTACATTAAAGGATTGATGTACTTTTTATCATTGTTTCTCAACCGCAGTCCTCAAGTACCCCCAACAGGTCAGGTTTTGATTATAGCTGAACCAATGCACAGGGGAAGTAATCAGCTGATCAGTAACACCACGGTTACTAACCTGCTCTCACACATCAGCTAATTATGTCACCTGTGGACTGGTTTAGCTATCATTAAAACCTGGCCTGTTGGGGGTACTTGAGGACCACGGTTGAGAAGCAATGATATAAAATACATTAATCCTTTAATGTAGGTTGATGTACTTTATATGAAATCCAGCGAGTTCGGCCTGTATTACTCTTTACAATAGTACACTCACACTTTATACCCTCAAATCACATGAGGTATGTATATAGTGTTTTAAAATAGTCCCCCAAAAAGAATATATGGTTATTTCCTGGTGCCTTCTTTGGATATATGTCCAGTATAAAGGTCCCCAAAAGAATCCCAAAGTTAAAATAAATAGACGTAATACAGCCTTTGAGTAGAAAAGTTTTTCCCATACATGTTTCAACGATATCAAACTATTTTAAAACACTATATACATACTTCATGTGATTTGAGAGTATTAAATGTGAGTGTACTATTGTAGAGATAATGGGGCCGAATTATCATTGTGCGAGCAGACATGATCCGATTTTGCGGATCATGTCTGCTGCACATCGATAAATGCTGACAGCATACGCTCTCGGAATTTATCATTGGCCGCTAGCAGGGGGTGTCAATCAACCCGATCGTATTCGATCAGGTTGATTTCTGGCGATGTCTGTCCGCCGTATCAGAGCAGGCGGACAGATTATGGAGCAGCAGTCTTTAGACCACTGCTTCATAACTTGTGTTTCCAGCGAGCCTGAAGGCTCACCAGCAACACGGGGCAACAAGCTCCATACAGAGCTTGATAATTATGCCCCAATTAAATAAATACAATAGTGCACAATCTATCCTCTTTCTCCTTAATGATACGATTCATCACTCCTGATATACAGTGAGGCAGAGAAAACCCAGAGCAACAAGGTCCCATTACATCGGAGTAGTTTCTAGTAAGTGGAACTCACTACCGGTCTTTAGCTCTATTAGCGCTGAAACACCCTTGTTGTCATTATGTTTTTTCATTTACTTTTTGGGATCCTAAGGAACTCATCAGTTATTTAGTTTCATGCTGATATAGGGGTCTTTTTATGTACCATAAAAGCTTTATGTGTGCTTATTAGGGCTTGATATTCTCAATCCCAGGTTTGGGGCATTCTACTTTCTAAACATTTGACTATATATGTATATGTGTGTGTTTACATGTGAATATATGTCTGTAAATACATGTGTACACATATAAATACATAAATACATATGTACACATATATAAACACATATATATATAATAGACATGTGCATTTGTTGCTTTCAGGTAGAATTCCAATCTACTTACAAAATCCAGATCTTTGTGTGTTGCGCTTTCACAAGAAGATATCCAGCTCTGAATAGAGACGAATGCTGCTGGCAGACACCATATTCTTCGTTCATTGCTACCTGAAAGCAATGAATGCACATCTCATATATATATACATATATATATATATATATATATATATATATATATATTTATATATATATATACATACATACACATGTATGTTATATACATACACATACATACACATATTTAGACATGTATATGTATGTATCTCTAGGTTAAATCACTTGAGATCTCATATCTCTGAGCCCTTATAACTTTTTAATACAATATTTTTTTTAAATACTTTATATCAGACAATGTTAATATGATTCTAACTGTACTTTTAAATATATTTTTGAAGGTTTTTTCTTCCCCACTTTTTAATTGAGCGCAACAGTTAACCAAAGCTCTAATGCCAAGCAATGATGTGATGAATACAAATGTCAGGAATAGGCTCAAGGTCATCACCAAATCAACAAAACCAAATGTCAGCACTCAGGGGTAATTAGTCAAAAACCAGGCCAGTACCAGAGTATGTGTCAGGAGCAAAATGCCACAGCAGAGGGAGCAGTCAAAAGTTTGGTTCATGAAGTCAGAAGTTTGGGTACAGACAAAGGTAAGGCTTGGAGTGTAAACCAAGACATAAGCAGGGGTTTAAATCCAGGAAAGCAGATCAGAGACAAAACACCAGGACTTCCATGAGAATAACCGAACACTGACTGGTGTCAGCAGGGGGCTTTTCTCACCTTCCTCCTAGGTCTTGGTGCTAAAACCACAAGGTCACTTCTGACCAGAGGTGGCACTCTAATTAGGCAAATTAGGCAGCCGCCTTAGGCCTCACGCTCACTGGGGCCTTGTGGTCGACAAATTTATTTAATTAGAGATTTGCCTCACTACGATGTATGGTGACCTTAACAGTGCCTCTATTGATGTGTGCACTGTGCACTTTTGCTCAGGTAGTGTTAAGGTAAATTTTTTGCACGCTCATCACGCTCAGCTGCAAGGATTCTGATGTAGCCCCTCTCTTCAAGTCCTTCACTTGCGATGCTGAAGGCGGGTGGATCGACTAGAACAGATCCTCTCATCTCTATAATCCGTCCGGGCCATTTAAAAAGCCTTGTCACCCAGTGAATTTGTCAAATAACCAAATATGGCACATCTGGACTATAACTGAATAATTGGGAGAAGATTTGAATATGCGGTATCTTTGCAAGTGGATTGTAATTATCGGAACTCTTAAATCAGTTATCTGTAGCTACTTGGAAGATCAGTTCAGTTAGAAGGGGAGGTAAATAGTTTTCTGTGTAAAAATATTAATTTTATTTTAAAATCACCCTTAATCAGTGGCGTATTTAGGTTTTGAACTGCGCTAGGCACTTAAATTCTGCTACTCCCCCCCCCAAGATTTTAGGACTTTTTTGGCCATAACATTTTTTTGGTCAGGGAGTAATCTGAATTTTTGATGGCATTTCCAAAATAAATGTGTACACACACCGTCACAGAGACATACACACACAGCATTATACACATATACACAAATCTATCTATTGCTGCAATATATATATAAAAACCCAGAAACACATATTTCTTATAACAACAATTCCCCATACACCATATTAAGTGCTGAAAGCCAACAGAACTAATAGCTAGCTAATAGGTTTATTTTATAAACTTATTATAATAGTTATTAGAATGTTTAGTATCAAATAATGTCATCCACTTTGTTACTGATATTCTTTAAATACAGTAATGAAGCCTCCAGATACAGTCCCTTATATCCATTATATTGTGTTTTTAGTATTTATATATATATATATATATATATATATATATATATATATATATATATATATTCTGATGCAAATTGCAAGCTTTGTAATACAGCAACCTATTTCTGTGACATTTCATTTGTGTTATTACATTTATAATGCTTACCTATCGACCTATTTTGACCTTACAAGGGCCCCTAAGAATTCAATACAATACTCTAGACTTCCATAATGCATCTCTTCCTTTCCTTATTAATTCTTATTGTAAAAGAAAAGAAAAAACACATTCTGATTTGTAACTGCAATTTTCTTCAATTGTTGGTTTTCTATGATTTAGTAACAAAAATACTAATTTTACAATATAACTATTTTTTTATTGCTACAATTGATTGGTAAAGCACCATCACATTTTGGTTGCACTGTATTTATGTGATATCTATAATTTACGGTATTTATGTGCTACCTAGAATATACAAATTTATGAACAATTGAAAATGTAACACTTTTAAAAAAATTGTATGAATTTTTTTACATAAGTCACTATTTTTAGTGTTTAAAAAACAAAACAAACAAAAAAACAGCTGTTATAATTTCAACTATATGAATGTATGCTAATATGTAAAGTTTGTTTAACATAATTAATATTATTTTGTTTTTTTATAAAGTGTTATTATTTAGCTGACTACAATGCACACACAAACATATTTTCCAATATTACATATGAACTATCACTATTTCTTAAAAGTGATTTTGATTTTCATCTATGAGTGGTTCTTCTGTATTTTGTTGCTCTCATTCATAGCAGTTTGCAATCCATAATATTAGAATTAAAGGGACAGTTTACCCTAAAATGTTCTGTTCTCTCCTTTAATTTGTTCCCAATGATCTATTTTACCTGCTGTAGTGTATTAAATTGTTTACAAATATATCTTTTATGTTTATATCAGCATTTGAAATAACTGATTTTACCCGTGGTATTCCTCTCTATACTGAAAGTTTCTATAGAAAAGCTGTGTAAACATAGCCAGCAGAAGAGACACTTTTTACCTATACCCAGTGGTTGTGCATATATATGTTTAGAATAATTAGTTATGTGACAAAAAATTCTAGGAGCGGTCCATTCTTATTTTCTGGGATTTGATAAGGTTTGCCTTAAAATATGCAACATATACAGTTAATTCTTATTATTGCATTTTTTTATTTATTTTTTTACTATGGGTGTCAGTATGGGCCTCATGTTTACGTTTCGCCTAAGGCCTCGCAAAATGTCTAGAGCCGCCACTGCTTCTGACATCCAGGTTACAAATAGCACTACCTTTAGCTCATATATACAGTGGGCCATGTTAAAAGAAGAAAGCCTGCAGGTCCTGCACGCTAAACATAGGGAATCCCTTTGAAACCTTTAGAGAAACTGAGATGCCCATAGCGTACCCAATGCTATCAGCCTTGTCTCTTCAGCTCAGTCCTGAACTCTTCACAGTCATTAAAGGGACAGTATACTATACAATTGTTTTTCCCTTAATGAGTTTCCAATTACTTTTCTTACCAGCTGCAGAGTATAAAATGTATGAAATTTGCTTTTTTAAGGTTTATTTGTGTATATGAATTAGCTGATTTTGTGTTTTGAAGCCACAACCTAATAAAATGGGCTGAGCTTGTAGGTATAATCAGATATCATTACTTTATCACATTGTGTACATATACCTGCTTCTTTATCTTATGTCTGTCCATAAACCAATCATCAATACAATCTCTTCTATAACCCACTGGGAGTGTAATTTCTTCTACTGGCTGTGTTTACAAAGCTTGGCCTTAAGGCCAAAAACTTTCAGAATGGGGGGAAAACTAATTTAAATGCCAATATAAGCTTAATGGAAATACTTGTAAACAATGTAATACACTCCAGCAGGTAAAGTGGATCTATGGGAACAAATTCAAAGGGAGAACATTTTTGAATAAACTGTCAACACCAGAATTTTTGTTGTTTTAAAAGATAGATAATCCCTTTATTACCCATTCCCCAGTTTTGCATAACCAACACAGTTATAATAATACACTTTTACCTCTGTGATTAACTTGTATCTAAACATCTTCTGACAGCCCCCTGATCACATGACATTTTATTTATTATCTTTTGACTTTCATTTTAGCCAATTAGTGCAGTGTCTGCCACAATTCACGGGCGTGCTCACAATGTTATCTATAGGGTTTACCTGAACTAGCTCTCCCCTGCTGTGAAAAGCAAATACAAAAGCATGTGATTAGAGGCGGCCTTCAAGGGCTTAGCAATTATCATATGAGCCTTCCTAGGTCTAGCTTTTAACTAAGACTACCAAAAGAACAAAGCAAAATTGGTGATTAAAGTAAATTGGAAAGTTGTTTAAAATTACATGCCCTATTTGAAACAGGAAAGGATTTTTTGGACTTGACTGTCCCTTTAAGTATTCAAAGGTGTTTGCTTATCACACTTGAGTACCTTGTTCAGACCTATTTTTCAGCATGCCAGATTTCATCTCAGGCAGATTAATGTCCTTGGGCGAAGCAAGATATGTGTTGCAATATGCCATGTGTAAGAAGTTATTGTTTATAAGATAATGCAGAATCATATTATAGGTCACGTCTTATATTATTTATATGAACTGTAGTATTGTGTATGTAAACCTAAACCAGAGTATGTTGCACTCTGTGCTAACAATTAGCTTTTTAGATTTATAGTTTATGTAAGCACTGCATTAAGAAAATACACACACAAAATATAAGCTTTTAATAGTTTTGCATCAGGGAAATACCCCTTGAAAACATATGGCCTATAGAGTAATTTTATCTAATATTCTCTGCTCAATTACTGCTCAATTAAGGACAGGAATAAATGTGCTTCTGCACTGATCAATCAAACACTGTGCAAAATATTGCAGGGTCATAGTCATGGATCCTGTAGGATGCTCTCCGTCTTCTCTGGGGCAGTGGGATGTTCATAATTTTCAGGATAAAATTAAAATAAAACAGGGGACTAATATAATGCCAATTAAGAGCAAACACAACTCTGAGTTCTTACCCCAAATCCTTTATCATTGTCTGATGTTGCTTATTTATTTATGTTCTGCTTACTACTTTTTTAAATATAGCATATATTTACAAGGCAATGGAATACTATAGCTGTTTTAGCAAAAGCATATTTAAATATGCACATTATACAACATGTCTACATTATATTTACCATGACTGATACAAAAAAGTAAGTATCACCATCTATTATCATTTTTTATTTTTTTTAACTATATTAACTTTAAAGAGTATCTTGTAAATAATATATTACCTATAGCTTTGATGCCTGCAACTTGTTTAACCTCAGGACCTTAGTGAGCAAGTCTAGGCAGATCAGATGAATGAATACAAAAATATACTATGTGCAATATACCCGCACAGTCATGAAGAAAGGCTAATTAGTTTTGTACTGAAACAAGTAAATAGGAAAAATGAGGTAAGATAAAACCAGGAATTTCAAAATATCTTAATATACCAGGATAAGTTATGTTCATTCTACGGAAAAGGAATTTTATAATTGTTCTTGAGTATCTTTGGTTTTTCTTCACTATTTTTGGCTTCTTGTATTACATGAGACGATTGTTATCATACACTGGCCAGCTTTCCTAGACTTTTTTTTAAATAAATGATTTCCTGGAAGGCGGAACCCAGAGGCAAGAGGGGGATTTCCAAACTTTCTTTAACAATTAATATGTTGCAAGATTTTCTTTAATGCTTTTACTATGCAATAAAAACAAACCAGCTAAAAAAAATAATGACCTATTTCTTATGAATTGTGGCAATACACAGAAAGAAATAAATACATCTCATTAACAAGATTCAGGTCTTAAAGCAAATAGTGGGTTGTTTTTTCATGCTTTGTTATCAGAAAAAAAAGGCTATAAATATATTTTTAATAGTTTTAATGGAGTCTTTACTGTAAGGTAAATTAATGTGATAAAAAAAATAGACTGCTATTTTGTTTTTTTTATACATTTTCTTGCATAGTTTTTATTGACAGCCTTGATTGTGTGTGTAGTCTGTAGTGTATATGAATATGTGCCAGTTTCAAAAAGATTAGAATGTAAACCAAAAAGAGAGTCTGCACTCACTGGATTTGCGAAGAAAAATCAAAACAACTTTTAATCCACAATAATACTGGAGACGTTTCATGGTGCGTAACCCCTTCATTTGGTCTTAGGAAGCAGTTATGCACCCCAAAACGTCACCAGTATTATTATGGATTAAAAGTTGGCTTGCTTTTTCTTTGAAAATCCAGTGAGTGCAGTTTCAGTCTTTTGGAATTTATATATATATATATATTATATATATATATATATATATATATGTATTTACACACATACATATAAACACACATACTCACATGCGTATACACACACATACGTATACACACACACACACACACACACATATACACACACAAACAGTGTTACACACAGTCACATCCACACACAGCTACACATATACACAAACCTACACATACACAAATATACACACACATATACACGCACACACACAAATAGCAACTCATATTTGCTGATAGAAATTTAAAAATATTAATATTAACATATATTAGGGACTTAGTGAATTCATTCATAAATTTGTATTGCCCCTGAAGCCTTTGTCTTTCATAATCAATCCTCCTCCTATTGTCCTTTTTTGTATCCATGATTTTTCTTACCTCAACATCAGTGATGGCTTTAGTGGTGTGCAGACTCTATAGTCACGGAGAGGGGAACCAAATCCATAGAGTTTACATAGAGGTTAAATAGCACGGGGAAAGACTTACCTTAAAGGGGTATAAACTCAACATACACCCACAATAGATTCCTTAATTTAATTATAACTATTAAAACATTACAATATATATTGATTATTTTCTTTCTTCCGTTGAAAAATAATTGCCCAATGCTTACTAGAGAGACTGCAGCTATATAATATGCTGCAAAATTCTGCTAATTGCCTAACTTGGCTACATACTATGTCATGATTGCTTACAGCAGTATATAAAGGCATTTATAGTAATAGCTGGTCTCAAAGGAGATATAAACATACTCACTAGAGATTTTAAATGGTTTATTACTGATTTTATATATTCCTCATATTTTCTAACAAAGTTATGGTTTTAAATGCTTTTAAAACATTTTGCAATTGGTATCTGGATTTCCGATACATATAGTATGCATATATACAAAGATTTAATGTCAGTGGTAGGGAAGCTGACTTCCTATACAAATACTGTATGTTGAGTCTTCTATTATATTTATTGCCAGACAGACGTTACACTGTGTATACCCTGCATTTTAGAGCAGGCACAGTTTTACTTCTTTCTGGTGATCTTGGCAAGGCTGCTGCCATGTTTAATAAAAGAACTCTGATAGGGCTTGTGAAAGGCACATGGAAATAAAAGTACCATAGTACCAAGTACCATAACCAAAAGATAATCACAACCTTATTTTTAGTTTTAATAATGGGTTAAATCATTGCTCCGACAGCTGGTGCGGAGGAAGTCTAAAATCAAAGCTCTGTGCCACATACATACACATTTCTATGTGTTGCTTATTAAAAGGGTTAAATAAATGCAGCGTATTGCTCTCAGCTTATTGTTCTAAAATCTCTCAATGTTTTGCTGACATAAAAAGGATTAAAGCTTTGTTCTGTAAATTTACTGTCAACTAAAGTAGTTATAATCTATGATCTGTGTGTTTAACCCACACAAAAGGTTTATATGATCATTATTAGGTGTCCTTATTCCAATCCATTAGAGTTTTCAATGAAAAAGCTTCAAACTTTAATGTCACAAATGTCAATATTACATTGGGCATGGATTTTATCATAACAATTTATTTATTTGTATATGTATTTAAAAGTGGCGCCATAGTGGAATATTTACTAACAGCCTCCACACAAAAAACAAACAATTATTTCAACAGACTGAATATAGGGATCAATTAAAATATATCTGTGATTTGCTCCTGAAATTTTTGCTTTGCTTCTGAAATGGTCATCGAGTTTCTTGAGTGATCACAATGCAAAATTGATTTGTGCATTAAAAAAACCCAGCCATGAATATCTTTTCAATAAAAAGCCTTTTAGTGCATTAAGAAAAATACCTTTTTTTAATGATGGAAACTGGGAGGTCACCTGAAACTCACAAATACAGTAGCCCTTTCACAATGTTACAGTAAAGGGCTTTTCAATTAACCCCTTTTTCACTGTTTAAGGGAAATATTTATACATGTAAGGTTAAACTGTATGAATCTTCACCACTGCTACACCATCTAAATTCTTATTGTATCTAGGCATCTGAAAACGCAATTTCTGGTTCAGGAAAAATTATTATTATACTTTATTTATGAAGCGCCATCATATTCTGCAGTGCTGTCCATGGATACAGTAAGGAAGAAAGATTAGGGCAAAGCTGACAGCATGAGGGAGAGTGTTCCAGAGGGTAGTTGCCACATGACAGAAGACCTGCAGTCTAGCATGAGAAGAGGTGATAGTCGCAGATGCAAGGAGCCGGTCATTGTTGGATCTTAGTGGGCGGGCTGGAGTATACTTGTTGATTAGAGAGGATAGGTAGAGGGGAGCGGTGTTGGTGAGCGCTTTGTATGCCAGGGTGAGAATTTTGAATTTAATTCTGCTGTGAATGGGGAGCCAATGAAGGGACTCGCAGAGAGGTGCAGCAGATACAGAGCAACGTGAAAGGTGGATCAGCCTGGCAGAGGCATTTAGGATGGATTGAAGGGGGGAGAGGCGGGAAAGAGGAAGGCCAGTAGGTAGGTTATTGCAGTAGTCAAGTCAGGAAATAACAAGGGAGTGGAATATTTGCTTTGTGGTGTTAGCGCACAGAAAAGGTAGAATCTCGGAAATATTGTATAGATGGTTGCGGCAGGATGTAGAAAACGATTGGATATGGGGGACAAAGGATAGATTTGAGTCAAGTGTAACTCTGAGGCAGTGAGCTTGGGGCGATGGGAAAATGGTGATGCCGTCAACAGGGATAGAGAAGTCAGAAGTCAGCGTAGAGCTTGAGGGGGGATAAGAAGGAGCTCAGTCTTGGACATGTTAATCTTTAGGTGGTGAGAGGCCATCCAGGAAGAAATACCAGATAAGCAGTCGCTGACATGAGAGAGAGGGAGCAGGGATGGAGAGGTGTCATCAGCATAGAGGTGATATTTGAAGCCATAACTGTTGATAAGTTTACCCAGTGAAGAAGTATAAATGGAGAAGAGTAGAGGACCCAGAACAGATTCTTGAGGTACTCCAACAGACAGAGGCATTGGAGAGGAGTAGTTGCCGGCAAATGACACAGAAAAATATCTGTGAGAAAGATAGGAGTGAATCCAGGAAAGAGCAGTGTCACAGAGGCCAAAAGAGCTAAGGGTCTGTAGGAGGAGGTGGTGGTCAACTGTGTTGAAGGCAGCTGAGAGGTCAAGTAAGATGAGTATAGAGTAGTGGCCAATATTTTTAGCAGAGAGAAGAACATTCGTAACCTTGGTAAGGGTAGTCTCAGTTGAGTATTTGGGGCGGAATCCAGATTGCAGGGGGTCAAGCAAGGAGTTGGCGGACAGGAAGTGGGTTAGGCGATTGTAAACTAGTTTTTCAAGGAGTTTTGATGTTAGTGGAAGCAGTGATATGGGGCGGTAGCTTTCAGGAGAATTAGGGTCAAGGTTTTTTTTGAGTATGGGAGTGACTTTTGCATGTTTGAAAGAAGATGGCAATGAGCAAGTAGAGAGAGATAGGTTGAAGATGTGGGTAAGAGCAGGAGTGAGGGTGGAATATAGGGAGGGTATTAGATGGGAAGGGATAGGGTCGAAACTTCATTCTCAGTGGCTGGATGGAAGATGCAGAGGGTGGCAGAGGGAGTAACTGGGCCTGTTTTTGGAATATTGCATGTTGGTGTTGGGATGTTGCTTTAGATAGTACGTGTTTTGTTTAAAAAGTAGTCTGCCAGGTCTTGAGCACTAAAGAAAGACGGGGAGGGGGTGGAGCAGGTGGGTAGAGGAGAGAGTTAAAGGTGGAGAAGAGTCATTTAGGGTTTGAGGAAAGAGTAGATATGAGAGAAGAGAAGTAGGTTTGCTTGGCTAAGTGAAGGGCAGAAGTGTATGAGCGAAGAATAAACTTATAGTGTATGAAATCAGGTTCAGAGTGAGTTTATCTCCAGACACGCTCAGCAGTACGGGAGACAAAAAGGCACTATTGTGATCATGTACAGTATATACATACAAACACACATAGATATAGATAGATAGAATTCAGATAGAACATACAATTTTAAACAACATTTAAATTTACATCTAGTCTAAAATTTGCTTCATTCTCTTCGTATTCTTTTATTGAAGGAGCAACATTGCCCTACTGAGAGCTAGCTGAAAACATCAGGTGATCCAATGAAAAGAAGCATATGTACAGCCACCAATCAGCAGCTATCACTGCTGATCTTGAGTCTACCTATGTATGCCTTTCAACAAAGGATAACAAGAATATTAGATAATAGAAATAATTTGGAAAGTTGTCTAAAATTGCAGGCTCTATCTAAATCATGAAAGAAAAATGTAATGTCCCTTTAACTCATCATTTATAAATTCTGCAATAATAATGCACGTTGTACTATCTATTAAAAGTATTGGGCACAATGAAAAAATGTGAGCTATGTTTAGATTATCTGGCAAACCTTTTTTACTATTCACCAGCAATACCACATTGTGTATTATTCTTAACACAGGGTTATTGACTGCACTCCACTTGCAATCTAGCCCAGCATATTCACAGTGTCCAGGGTAAATTACTAAATGGATTGTATGTGACAAAGAAAAGGATTTATTTTGTTTTAAAATGAGATTCATTTTGAAAACAAAATATATTCAGTTTACTCTTCTCAGCTAGATTACAAGTTTTGAGTGCTAAAGGGAAATTAACGACTGCAACATTTTCAGAACTATTTCACCTACCTATAGCACTGCTATTACAGGTTTTAAAAAAAGCAGGCTTGTGCGGGTGAAATGGTTGCGTTGAGCTACATACCGCACCGAAATAAAGCTCTGCTTTGATGTGCTCCTGCACGATTTCCCCATAGACATCAATGGGGAGAGCTGTCAAAAAAAAGCCTAATACCTGCGATTGCAGAAACAAAAGCTCCATACGCAGCCCCATTGATGTCTATGGGGAAAGAAAAAGTTACATAAAAACCATGTCTAAACACCCCTAATCTGCCGCCCCCAACATCGCCGCAACCTACATAATGTTATTAACCCCTAATCTGCCGCCCTTAAATTCGCTGCCACTTAAATAAAAATATTAACCCCTAATCTGCCACCCTTGATATCGCCGCCGCCTACATTACAGTTATTAACCCCTAATCTGCTGCCCCCAATATCGCTGCCATTATACTAAAGTTATTAACCCCTAAACCTCTGGCCTCCAACATCATTAACACTAAATAAATATATTAACCCCTAAATCTAACCCTAACATAACCCTAACCCTAAGCATAACCCTAACGTAACCCTAAGCCTAAGTCTAACCCTAACACCCCCTAACTTAAATATAATTAAAATAAAGCTTTTGTTCTTTTGTAATTAAGAAAGAGTATGCAATTTTAAGCAACTTTCTAATTTACTCCTATTATCAATTTTTCTTCGTTCTCTTGCTATCATTATTTGAAAAAGAAGGCATCTAAGCTTTTTTTTGGTTTCAGTACTCTGGACAGCACTTTTTTATTGGTGGATGAATTTATCCACCAATCAGCAAGGACAACCCAGGTTGTTCACCAAAAATGGGCCGGCATCTAAACTTACATTCTTGCATTTCAAATAAAGATACCAAGAGAATGAAGAAAATTTGATAATAGGAGTAAATTAGAACGTTGCTTAAAATATCATGCTCAATCTGAATCACAAAAGAAAAAATTTGGGTACAGTGTCCCTTTAAGCAACTTTCTAATTTACTCCTATTATCAATTTTTCTCCGTTCTCTTGCTATCTTTATTTGAAAAGAAGGCACGTAAACTTTTTTGGTTCAGTACAGCACTGTTTTATTGGTGGATGAATTCATCCACCAATTAGCTAGAACAACCCACGTTTTTCACCAAAAATGGGCCGGCATCTAAACTTACATTCTTGCATTTCAAATAAAGATACCAAGTGAATAAAGAAAATTTGATAATAGGAGTAAATTAGAAAGTTGCTTAAAATTTCATTCTCTATCTGAATGGCAAAAGAAAAAAATTTGGGTTCAGTGTCCCTTTAAGGCTGAAATAAGGTTTTGGACATAATTGTTGGAAAATGTCATTACACATATTTCTTGTTTACAAGAAAACATTTAAACACAATGGCCTAGATTTAGAGTTTGGCGGTAGCCGTGAAAACCAGCGTTAGAGGCTCCTAACGCTGGTTTTAGGCTACCGCCGGTATTTGGAGTCAGTCAGGAAAGGGTCTAACGCTCACTTTTCAGCCGTGACTTTTCCATACCGCAGATCCCCTTACGTCAATTGCGTATCCTATCTTTTCAATGGGATCTTCCTAACTCCGGTATTTAGAGTCGTGTCTGAAGTGAGTGTTAGAAATCTAACGACAAAACTCCAGCCGCAGGAAAAAAGTCAGTAGTTAAGAGCTTTCTGGGCTAACGCCGGTTTATAAAGCTCTTAACTACTGTGCTCTAAAGTACACTAACACCCATAAACTACCTATGTACCCCTAAACCGAGGTCCCCCCACATCGCCGCCACTCGATTAAATTTTTTAACCCCTAATCTGCCGACCGCCACCTACGTTATCCTTATGTACCCCTAATCTGCTGCCCCTAACACCGCCGACCCCTGTATTATATTTATTAACCCCTAACCTGCCCCCCACAACGTCGCCGCCAGCTACCTACAATAATTAACCCCTAATCTGCCGACCGCAAAGCGCCGCTACTTACGTTATCCTTATGTACCCCTAATCTGCTGCCCCTAACACCGCCAACCCCTATATTATATTTATTAACCCCTAATCTGCCCCCCACAACGTCGCCTCCACCTGCCTACACTTATTAACCCCTAATCTGCCGACCGGACCGCACCGCTATTATAATAAAGTTATTAACCCCTAATCCGCCTAACTAACCCTATAATAAATAGTATTAACCCCTAATCTGCCCTCCCTAACATCGCCGACACCTAACTTCAAACATTAACCCCTAATCTGCCGACTGGAGCTCACCGCTATTCTAATAAATGTATTAACCCCTAAAGCTAAGTCTAACCCTAACACTAACATGCCCCTAACTTAAATATAATTTTAATCTAACGAAATTAATTAACTCTTATTAAATAAATTATTCCTATTTAAAGCTAAATACTTACCTGTAAAATAAATCCTAATATAGCTACAATATAAATTATAATGATATTATAGCTATTTTAGGATTTATATTTATTTTACAGGTAACTTTGTATTTATTTTAACCAGGTACAATAGCTATTAAATAGTTAAGAACTATTTAATAGCTAAAATAGTTAAAATAATTACAAATTTACCTGTAAAATAAATCCTAACCTAAGTTACAATTAAACCTAACACTACACTATCAATAAATTAATTAAATAAAATACCTATAATTATCTACAATTAATCCTAACACTACACTATCAATAAATAAATTAAATACAATTCCTACAAATAAATACAATTAAATAAACTAACTAAATTTGTAATTATTTTAACTATTTTAGCTATTAAATAGTTCTTAACTATTTAATAGCTATTGTACCTGGTTAAAATAAATACAAAGTTACCTGTAAAATAAATATAAATCCTAAAATAGCTATAATATAATTATAATTTATATTGTAGCTATATTAGGATTTATTTTACAGGTAAGTATTTAGCTTTAAATAGGAATAATTTATTTAATAAGAGTTAATTTAGCTAAAAATCAGATACAGGAAGATATGAAAAATAAAGCTATATTTGGTACTTTCTCCCCGAAGACTGCTAAAATGCTCTCAAATATTTCTAAAAGTAAGAGGAAAAACAATTATATAGGAACAATTATATCAGAGGGTAATAAGTATAATACTCCGAAAGATATTGTTGAGCAATTTCAACTATTCTTTCAGAAAATATACTCGCCTGCAGAAGTTGACCAAGAGGCAAAAAAAATCTTTTTGGGAAAGCATTAAACTGCCAAAAATCACCTCAGTTCAGTTAAATGTCTTGAATAGTGAGATTACCATAGAGGAGACACTTACCGCAATCAAAGAGGCAGCTTTGGGGAAAGCACCTGGGCCCGATCAATTACCGATTGAATTTTATAAAATATTATCGGAGGAGATTGTTCTGACTCTTACAGATCTGTTCAATAAATATTTTCTGCTACATTCTAGACCCTCTCGGTTCTTCACCGCCTCAAATATTACCCTTATCTTAAAGAAGGAAAAAGACCCTAATCTAATGGACTCATATAGACCAATCTCTCTTCTCAATAGCGATTACAAGTTATTGGCAAATATATTAGCCAACCGTCTCAAAAAAGTTATAGGGGATGTGATTCATCCGGATCAAACCGGATTCATTCCCGGCAGGTCAGCACAGAAAAATATTAGAAGGGCTATGACAATAATCGAATATATTTTAGCATCCCATAGGACGGGGTCAGGGCAGAAGCAAGACTTTGCGTTGTTAACGGTGGATGCAGAAAAAGCCTTCGACTCTGTCCTATGGGATCATTTGTTAACAGCGCTCAATAAGTTTGGTTTTTCAGGTCATTTCTACGAATATATTTCACTACTCTATCAGAACCCAATATCTTTTCTTAGTATCAATAATGTGTTATCTGACCCAATAACTTTGCATAAGGGAACAAGACAGGGGTGCCCTCTCTCGCCATTATTATTTGATATTGCCATCGAACCTCTGGCGGTGAAGAGCCGAGAGATTTTGGAAGGTATAAGAATAAAATAACATAAAGTTACACTTTCACTTTATGCTGATGATATCCTCTTCTATATAAGAAACTCTGCTAAAAACATCCCAATCTTAACTAATATTTTATCAGAATTCAGTAAATTTGCTGGGTACAGAATAAATCTATCCAAGTCCGAGATTCTCTGGATTATAAAGAATAGAAAGAGTTATACTCAAAACCCCTTTAAAGTAATTGATAAATCCATTAAATATCTGGGAATAAATCTTTCAGCAAACCCAGAGCAATGGTACCATATGAATCTTGCTCCCATTTGGAGAAGTTGTCTAGCCGAATTTCAGAAATGGAGCAAACTCCCCTTGTCACTCTCTGCAAAAATAGCATTGATCAAAATGCGGACGCTTCCAAAATTATTATTTTTTATTCAGAATATCCCTTCATTTCTGAAGAGGGCTGATATTAAAAAGTTTAATTCGGCCTGTTCCATCTTTCTCTGGGCCCCAAAAAAACCCCGTATCTCATTATCGAGATTAATGCACCCCAAAGATCTGGGTGGATTTGCTCTCCCAAATTTAACAAACTATAATCTGGCATGTCTCGGCCGAATTGCCCTGGACTGGCTCACAGGAGCAAATTTTATTGCTAGCTCTGATGTGGAAGGGGGTATCATAGCGCCATTTGTCCTTAAGGCATTGTTACACACCGCCCACCCAGCAAAGGTACGGGATCTTCTATTAAAACATACTTTTTATAATGTTATTTTAGCGTGGCATAAAATCTGTAAATTATTAAACATAGAAAACACATTTTCACGTTATTTACCGATCAGGGGTAATCCTGATTTTAAGGGTGGCTGTGAATCTCCAGCCTTTAGGAAGTGGGATGCTAATGAGCTGAGGTTTTTGAAGCAGGTAGTAGATCCAGTCTCAAATCATATAAAATCATTTGAATTACTAACTAGAGAATTTCAGTTGGATAAAAGATCCTTCTATGCTTATCTACAAATTAGACACTTCTATTACAGTAAGAAACCTATGGTCGAGGACCCCTGGACCTTGGGCCCACTTGATTCTGTTATTAACAGATTCTCACAGGGAAACCATTCTATATCATATATGTATAGACTGTTGTCATTAAAGGAGGCAGAGAGGAAGGTGGATAACCTTTTCTCCATTTGGAAATTTGACTTTCCTGAATTAGACAGGGGTTATTTCCAACAGAGCTTTGATAGGGCAAGGAAATATTCAAGCAGTATGGCAGTCAGAGAATCTCATTGCAAGCTTCTTAATAGGGCCTATCTAACGCCTAGTAAGATGGCTAAATGGAAGGGGGATATGTCTTGTTATAGATGTAACTTTCCGTCAGCAGATATTTTCCATTTGTTCTATGCCTGCCCAAAAATGAAACTTTGGAAACAAGCGGAATATTGGTTGAACAGATTTCTGCCAGAAAGAATTGTATTAAAGCCCTTGACTATCTTCTTCTTGGTGTCGAATAAAACATATAATAAGCCTCTGATTAATACTCTAATTCTTCTAGTCAGACAGATGATACTCAAAACATGGAAGGAGAAAAATGCTCCTAGTATAGCGTCAGTTATAAACAATGTTCATTATCAAATGTTACTAGAACTATATGATCCGTTAATATTCGAGGAAAATAAATTAATAAAATACTTTGCTAAATGGGATAAGGTAATTATGAGTAGACCTAGTGAGGTTCAGTTACAGATATTAAAATTCTTTCGTAACTCACCGGTTTTTCTACAATTAATTCTATCAGAGAGTTACCCTGATCTCTGGAGACAATGGTTTCTTTGAGGCGAAGGGGTGGAGGCCCCGGGTGGAGGAAAGAGAGTTAGTATAGGTCCTTCTTCATCTCTTCTCTATCTTTTCTTTTTTTTTTTTTTTTTTTTTTTTTTTTTCTCTTTTTTTTTTTTTTCTTTTCTTTTCTTTTCTTTTCCTTTTTCTTTCCCTTCCTTTTTTCTCTTTTGCTTTTATGTGTGTGTGGAACTCCAATAATGAGTGAAATTAGAGGAGCAGACTTGGTTTGAGATTCCAAGGTGGTATTATATGTACTGTTGTCAGCTATCATTATTGTGTTTTTTAGAAGTAAGATTGTTAAGGTGATGACTCATGTAAATGCTGATATTTTCACTGTCTTTGGAATGCTCAATGTTGAAAATGAAGTTGTATATGATTTTGAATCAATAAAGGAAAAATATGTTTAAAAAAAAAAAAAAGAGTTAATTAATTTCGTTAGATTAAAATTATATTTAAGTTAAGGGGGTGTTAGTGTTAGGGTTAGACTTAGATTTAGGGGTTAATACATTTATTAGAATAGCGGTGAGCTCCAGTCGGCAGATTAGGGGTTAATGCTTGAAGTTAGGTGTCGGCGATGTTAGGGAGGGCAGATTAGGGGTTAATACTATTTATTATAGGGTTAGTGAGGCGGATTAGGGGTTAATAACTTTATTATAATAGCGGTGCGTTCCGGTCGGCAGATTAGGGGTTAATAAGTGTAGGCAGGTGGAGGCGACGTTGTGGGGGGCAGATTAGGGATTAATTAATATAATATAGGGGTCGGCGGTGTTAGGGGCAGCAGATTAGGGGTACATAGGGATAATGTAAGTAGCGGCGGTTTACGGAGCGGCAGATTAGGGGTTAAAAATAATATGCAGGGGTCAGCGATAGCGGGGGCGGCAGATTAGGGGTTAATAAGTGTAAGGTTAGGGGTGTTTAGACTCGGGGTACATGTTAGAGTGTTAGGTGCAGACGTAGGAAGTGTTTCTCCATAGCAAACAATGGGGCTGCGTTAGGAGCTGAACGCGGCTTTTTTGCAGGTGTTAGGTTTTTTTTCAGCTCAAACAGCCCCATTGTTTCCTATGGGGGAATCGTGCACGAGCACCTTTTTGAAGCTGGCCGCTTGCGTAAGCAACTCTGGTATTGAGAGTTGAAGTTGCATTAAATATGCTCTACTCTCCTTTTTTGGAGCCTAACGCAGCCATTCTGTGGACTCTCAATACCAGAGTTATTTAAAAGGTGCGGCCAGAAAAAAGCCAGCGTTAGCTTTTCAGGTCGTTACCGACAAAACTCTAAATCTAGCCGAATGAGTTTAAAAACAATTTGTGCCTTGTAGATTTTTTATGTAAAAATGTGTGCTTAATGCGACCATTAATTCATACTGTCAAGAAGGGTGGATGGTGCCAAAGTACCAGGTTAATCTAGATTTAATGTATAAGGCTAAATTTAATTAACTTTAAATGTTTATATTATTTTTACATTTATTTTAATACATATTACAATCTCAGTTGTATAATCCATGTTCAAATTCTCCCTTTAAATTTATTGAAATGAATCATACAATTTTCACATAATTTGCAATGAAGATCTATTATCTTTTAAAACATATTTCTTAGAAGAGAAATTACGTCTGACTCATTAAGACCTGCTTTCTAAGAAATTAAAGATTCTTTTATAATTTGATAATATTTAGCCTTAAGGCTATACGTCAATATTATCTATGTTTTTTGATTGTGTCTCAGCTTTGTCAATTAAATTAAAAACCTCATGCATTGGCCCAGAGATATTTTTAACTTTGTCTGTTCCATATTATTATTATTATTATTATATTTATGTTGTTTTATTGAGTTTTAAAACAGCGATACAGGGCCAGATAATGAGTGGAGCGCTAATAGTTACACACTAGCGAAAAAGGGAATTATCGCGGGTGTTTACTGCTCGTATTACAAGTTGAAAGTAAACGGGATAGCTTGAGCATGATAGCGATTTATGCTAGAATGATTAATGTATCCTCAGAGCTCTGGTTAACTGTTTTGCAAAACAAAATAGTGTAACAAAAAAATGAATAATACATTACACAGTTATACTCATAATAACAATAACAAAATAGTTTTTTAGGCTCAAAGATATGAGGTCTCAGGTGTTAGGAAAAAGAAGGCAGGCAAAGGGCTTTAACATAGAGATACATACATATACATGTCTAAAGATGGGTATGTTTGTGTATATATATATATATACGTGTGTGATTATATGTGTGTACATATGTATTTATGTATTTATTTGTGTATATTTGTATTTGCAGACATATATACACATATAAATACATATGTATATATGTAATATATATATATATAATGCATTGGAGCCCATTGTTGTTAAGTAGATGAAAACATGTAAAAACATATTTATACAATATTCATAATTAATAAAGGTTTTAACTATATATTTACTGTAAATATTTCACATTCCAATGTCCTGTACATAGCAAAATGTTATATGTATTTCTAAATAGATATTCCTATATATAATCTGTATATTTATACCTATATATAATCTGTATATATTTATACCTATATATAATCTGTATATTTATACCTATATATAATCTGTATATTTATACCTATATATAATCTGTATATATTTATACCTATATATAATCTGTATATTTATACCTATATATAATCTGTATATTTATACCTATATATAATCTGTATATATTTATACCTATATATAATCTGTATATATTTATACCTATATATAATCATATATATATATATATATATATATATATATATATATATATATATATATATATAGGTATAGATAGTGTACCAAAATACAATCAGATAAATGTAGAAATATGAGTTTATGAATATATAGAACATATTCTGCTATGTGAAGAAAAATGGAATGTGAAATATTGATAATTTTAAGCCTGGTTATCGTGGGTTTGTGTGCGAGTTAATTGTGTGCAAGTATGGTGTTCGTTTTTTTGCACTTTTTTGCTCCATTGACTCCTATGGGGGAATACGTTAACAAGCGTGTGATATTCTAACTTTGGCTTTTTGCGCCCATCAGGTTAGTGCGTGAGTGAAAACATTTTACTTTCAACTTGCATTATGAGGACTACCCGACGCTCACAAAAAACTTCTTCCCCATCACTCCACAGAGACAGCAATTGTTAAGGTTACCAACTACCTACTTACAGCAAAATCAAAAGGCCACTTCTCTCTGCTTATCCTCCTTGATCTGTCCGCAGCCTTTGACACTGTTGACCACCCTCTTTTGCTCCAAACCCTCCAATCCTTCGGCATCTGTGACACAGCCCTCTCGTGGCTCTCTTCCTACCTGTCAAACTGTACCTTTAGTGTAGCCTTCTCTGGGGCCTCCTCTGCCCCATCACCACTTTCTGTCGGAGTACCGCAAGGCTCTGTCCTCGGTCCCCTTCTCTTCTCAATCTACAAGTCATCACTAGGTTCCCTAATAAAGTCCCAAAGTTTACAATATCATTTGTATGCCGACAACACCCAAATCAACTTCTCTGCACCAGACCTATCTCCTTCCTTGCTAACCCGTGTCACTAACTGTCTTTCTCACATCTCTAACTGGATGTCCTCTCACTACCTCAAGCTAAATCTCTCCAAAACTGAGCTCCTTATTTTCCCCCCTTCTTCAAAACTCTCCACCCCAAATCTCTCTATAACTGTCGACAACTCCATCATTACCCCTACCCCGCATGCCCCATGTCTCAGGGTCACATTTAACTCAGATCTTTCTTTCTCTCCTCACATTCAATCCTTGGCTAAAGCCTGCAGTTTCCACCTTAAAAACATCTCTAAAATTAGACACTTCCTTACACAAGACACAACTAAGATTTTAATCTACTCTCTCATTCTTTCCCACCTCGATTACTGCAACTCTGTTCTCTCTGGTCTCCCCACCTGCTGTCTAGCTCCTTTACAATCCATAATGAATGCCTCTGCCAGACTCATCTTCCTTACACGTCGCTCTTCATCTGCTGCACCTCTCTGCCAATCCCTTCACTGGCCTCTCCTCTTGCCTCTAGGATCAAACACAAAATTCTCATTCTGACATACAAAGCTCTCAACTGCACTGCTCCCCCCTATATCTCAGACCTTGTCTCCAGATACTCTCCCTCCCGTCCCCTTCGCTCTGCTCACGACCTCCTACTCTCCTCCTCTCTTGTCACCTCATCACACTCCCGTTTACAGGACTTCTCCAGACTGGCTCCCATCTTGTGGAACCCTCTGCCTCGCTCCACAAGACTCTCTTCTAGTTTTAAAAGCTTCAAGTGCTCCCTAAAGACTTTACTGTTCAGGGATGCATACAACCTACGCTAACCTTTCTTTATACCAGTTCCTCTCCTCCATTGCTATCCCCTGAAACCCCTTAGCATGTAAGCCTAAGAGTCCAGCTGTTTGTAGATCACTTTCTTAAGAGCCTACTACAACAGTGCAACTCTTGGCAGGGCCCTCTACCCATTTGATCCCTTTAATTGTTTTGTTGTACTCCGCATTTGTTTATAGCGCTGCAGAATCTGTTGGTGCTCTACAAATAACCGATAATAATAATAATAATAATAATAATACTCACAAGAAATAAAAAAGAGAAAGAAAGAGGTAAGTTTTATCCTTGTATCTCACTTTACTCCTTCATCCTACAAACAGGAGTTGGGGCAAAACTCAAGGTTTTATTAGATTAAGGGCCAGATTACAAGTGGAGCGCTAAATATCGCTTGCGTGTAAGTGATATTAGCGCTCCACTTTGTAATACCAGCGCATGATAATGTGTACTGGTATAACAAGTTAATCGCAATGCGAATGCTAGCTTGTGTTCACATTGCTAGGAAGCATTGTGCTAACAAGAGCGCTTCCATAGGCCCCTATGGGAGCCTCATTCTGATGCCGTCGCAGACGGCATCAGAATCTCACGCAGCGAAGGAGGTAAGTTGTGCAGCGATGGGCAGCAGTGTTTAATATATATGTATATGACTATATACATTTATATTTATGTGTTAATGTCATAACCCCAAATGTCCCGATTTTAGCTGTCTGACCAATACATGGTCATCATGTATTTTCAATTACCAATACAAATTTACCAATACACAGTCAGTGTTTTTTTGCCGCATGTGCCATGTTGACTAGTCTTTTAACTCAGGCATGAGAAGGCAGCAACCATGCTGCGCTGTTGTCTCGTGGACTAACTTTGAAGTTCTGACTAGTCACCTCAGGAGCCTCACTGTGTCTACTTACTAGGGGAGTGTGGCAGTGTGCTGTGAGTCTCTGAGGATGGCTGTCAGGACCACTCTGGCCGCAGGTAAGATCTGAAAGAAGTTCAGACTCAGAGTCGAATCATCACCATAAAGATGGCCTAGGTTATAAGAAGACTGCCAAGACCCTGAAACAGAACTGCAGCATGGTGGGCAAGACCACACAGTGGTTTCACAGGACAGGTTCCACTCAGAACAGGCCTCACCATGGTCGACCAAAGAAGTTGTGTGCATGTGCTCCGCGTCATATCCAGAGGTTGTCTTTGGGAAATAGACATATGAGTGCTGCCAGCATTTCTGCAGAGATTGAAGGGGTGGGGGGTCAGCCTGTTAGTGCTCATACCATACGGCGCACACTGCATCAAATTCGTCTGCATGGCTGTCGTCCCAGAAGGAAGCCTCTTCTAAAGATGAAGCACAAAAAAGCCTGCAAACAGTTTGCTGAAGACAAGCAGACTAAGGGCATGGATTACTGGAACCATATCCTGTGGTCCGATGAGACCAAGATAAACTTATTTGGTTCAGATGGTGTCAAGCATGTGTGGTGGCAAGCAGGTGAAGAGTACAAAGGCAAGTGTGTCTTGCCTACAGTCAAGCATGGTGATGGGAGTGTCATGGTCTGGGCCTGCAAGAGTGCTGCCGGCACTGGGGAGCTACAATTCATTGAGGGAACCATGAATGCCAACATGTACTGTGACATACTGAAGCAGAGCATGTTCCCCTCCCTTCAGAGATTGGGCCGCAGTGCAGTATTCCAACATGATAACGACCCCAAACACACCTCCAAGATGACCACTGCCTTGCTAAAGGAGCTGAGGGTAAAGGTGATGGACTGACCAAGCATGTCTCCAGACCTAAACCCTATTGAGCATCTGTGGGGCATCCTCAAACGGAAGTTGAGGGAGTGCAAGGTTTCTAACATCTCTCTAACATCCACCAGCTCCGTGATGTTGTCATGGAGGAGTGAAAGAGGACTCCAGTGGCAACCTGTGAAGCTCTGGTGAACTCCATGCCTAAGAGGGTTAAGGCAGTGTTGGAAAATAATGGTGGCCACACAAAAAATTGACACTTTGGGCCCAATTTTGACATTTCCACTTAGGGGTGTACTGTCTTTTGTTGCCAACGGTTTTGACATAAATGGCTGTGTGTTGAGTTATTTTGAGGGGACAGCAATTTTACACTGTTATACAGGCTGTACACTAACTACTTTACATTGTAGCAAAGTGGAATTTCTTCAGTGTTATCACATGAAAAGATATAATAAAATATTTACAAAAATGTGAGGGGTGTACTCACGTTTGTGAGATACTGTATATATATATATATATATATATATATATATATATATATATATATATATATACACACAGTATATATATATTTATACATATATTATTTTTAATTTTTTTTAATTCTATTGGACCCATACATGGTCATCACGTGACCACATGCTACCAATACACAGTCAGTGTTTTTTGGCGCATGTGACTGCATGTGCCGTGTTGACTAGTCTTTGAGCTCAGGCATGAGAAGGCAGCAACCATGCTGCGTTGTTGTCTTGAGGACTAACTTGGAAGTACTGACTAGTCACCTCAGGAACCTCACTGTGTCTACTTACTAGTGGAGTGTGGCAGTGTGCTGTGAGTCTCTGAGAACAGCTGTCAGGACCACTCTGGCCACGGGTAAGATCTGAGAGAAGTTCAGACTCAGAGTCGAATCATTATCATCTCTAGAAATGTATCTCCCCTTTAATTCCAGGCTATTTATACACAATTTATTGCTTTAAAGTTGTACAATGTGTTTTGCAACATACTCCTAGCCCTATCCCTGCAGAGTGAGGAGTGACCGCACCCAGTCTCCATTATTATGTCACATAAAGCAGGCATTGCTTCTAATCCTGCATGTTAGAGAGGCTGTCTTACTACTCAGGCAGGAGCGGGTAGGAGGGTGAGGGGACAAAAGGCAGGATGATATCAAATCGGGGGGGGGAGCGGTGCAGCAGAGGTGGTGCTGGGGTGGGGAGGGTGCCGCTGCAGCAGCAAGGGTAATGTGTCTGCTGTCTGCTCAGCTGAATTGTTTAATTTATTGCAGAGTGACCTGTAGTGGTCTCTGAACCGTTCTGCAGCATAAGTAAATTATTTAACCGTTGTATACAGGGCTACATTTTTTGTGGGATTTATATACTGCTCCAAATGCCTTTTATTTTTTACTCAGAGCACTTAATAACTGCTAAACTTCGGGCGTATCATGTAAAAACATAAGAAAAACACTGTACAAAAAAAAAAAAAACAGCTTTAATTTGTTAGAAATATTCATTCTGCTGTCAGTTAAAACTTGCTTCAAGCAAAGTCTGCACACATTACCGGTTGCAAACTGGGGAAGGAGGCTTGGTGTGGTTAACTAGGCAACCAGAAAGCATCCCCCAAGTAACAAAAGTCAGTGCTTATACTTATATACATATATATTTATGAGAACACACAGTTCCCATAGACCGCAATGTAAAGGCACTTTTCAGGGCCGTTTTTTTTTCTAACACCCCACTCCCACCAATTCTAGATCCAAAAACTGCCTAGTGCAGTTGTTTTTAATTAATTTCCTTTTTTTAAAAAACTACAATGCCCTCTATTTTGAGGGCCTTTGGGGCACTTTTAGAAAATTAACAAGAGATCTTGTGGTAGCGATAACCAGCCACTTGTAATGGCTGGTTAATTATTGCAATCCCACAAATGGGCAATAATTTAGTGCTCGACTTGTAATCTTGCCCAAAATAAGAAGAGAATAGACTGAGTAGGAGAAAATAGGAATTAGATAGCTGTATTTCACAGTTCCAAAAAAAATAAATCATTATTGACATATCCCAGTAAAACGCATCATTTGTAGACAAATAATTTCAGCTTCCTGAATGAGTATTCCTTCAGTGATAGAAGTTCAGAAGTTCTGGCCATGCTTTTATAGTGGGAATGGTAGAAGTTGTCCAGGTCCTATTTAGCATGGATTTGGCACTATTAAGTTCCATTTGTACAAGTTTAGCTTGAATTTTGCAGGAACGGTGCATTGTATATAATTTATTTTTATGTACACTCACAGGCCACTTTATTATTTACACCTTGCTAGTACTGGGTTGTACCCTCTTTTGCCTTTAGAACTGCCTTAATTCTTTGTGGCATAGATTCAACAAGGTGTTGGAAACATTCCTCAGAGATTTTGGTCAATATTGACATGATAGCATCACACATCCATCCATTCCACTACATCCCAAAGGTGCTCTTTTGGATTGAGATCAGGTGCATACCCCCCAACTGTCCCGATTTTTGCGGGACAGTCCCGATTTTAGGGGTCTGTCCCTCTGTCCCGAGTTGCTAGCCATCTGTCCCGATTTGCCCCAGGCATTAAAAAAAAAAAAAAAAAAAAAAAAAATATTTTTTTTTTTTTTTAAATTCTGTTGGGCCCATATTAAGAAGCAGCTGGCTTTGCTTTCACAGGGTTAGATACCTGTTTCCCTGTGGAAAAGGAATGGTGTGTGGGTTAAGCAGGAGTAAGAAGGCTGTATACACTCTGACCACGGGTAATGGTGACCTCTCTAACCTACCTCTGGTAGTGATGATGTCTAACCCCTGGGGATAATACTAGCATGCCTTCAGTTTTATACAATGAGCAGTGCTAATACCACGGTAACGAACAGTGGCAGCCGCAGACTGCCAGCTAATGTGCTTGCCAACCCCAGGACCCCATACAATGAATGTAGTGCGTGTGTCTATCTGTATCCATAACTGTGTGTGTGTATCTGTTTGTAGAAGTGTATGCTATGTAGTGTGTGTGTGTCTGCATGTATAAGTGTATACTATGTAGTGTCTGTGCATCTGCATGTATAAGTGTATGCTATGTAGTGTGTGTGTATCTGCATGTATAAGTGTATGCTATGTAGTGTCTGTGTATCTGCATGTATAAGTGTATGCTGCATGTATAAGTGTATGCTATGTAGTGTGTGTGTATCTGCATGTATAAGTGTATACTATGTAGTGTCTGTGCATCTGCATGTATAAGTGTATGCTATGTAGTGTGTGTGTATCTGCATGTATAAGTGTATACTATGTAGTGTCTGTGCATCTGCATGTATAAGTGTATGCTATGTAGTGTGTGTGTATCTGCATGTATAAGTGTATGCTATGTAGTGTGTGTGTATCTGCATGTGTAAGTGTATGCTATGTAGTGTGTGTGTATCTGCATGTATAAGTGTATGCTATGTAGTGTGTGTGTATCTGCATGTATAAGTGTATGCTATGTAGTGTGTGTGTATCTGCATGTGTAAGTGTATGCTATGTAGTGTTCTACTGTGCATTTTTGCTGACTTTAAAGGCCAGAATCTAGAATATTAATGGGGAATGCAGAGAGCAGTTTTAAAGAATTTATTATTAAATGTCCAATTAAGATAAAAATATTTAGCAATGTCTTTGCAAAGGATAATTAAATACATAGCTCACGTAGCCATACCAGTGGTTTGAGCTTGTGTTTGATTTGCTGCCTAAGTGTATTAAAATCTATGACTTTATTTAGAATTTTATTTATATTACTTTGGTCTTATGATTTTTTAAGCCCCGCCCACCACATTTCAATTTTTTGCCGGGGGGGGGGGGGGTGTCCCTCTTTTGAATTTTGAAATGTTGGGAGGTATGCAGGTGACTGTGGAGGCCATTGGAGTACAGTGAACTCATTGCCATGTTCAAGAAACCAGTTTGAGATAATTTGAGCTTTGTGACATGGTGCATTTTCCTGCTGGAAGTAGCCATCAGAAAATGGGTACACTGTAGTCATAAAGGGATGGACATACTCAGCAACAATACTCAAGTAGGCTGTGGCGTTTAAACAATGCTCAGTTGGCTTGTCTTCAGCAAACTATTTGCGGGCTTTCTTGTGCATCATCTTTAGAAGAGGCTTCCTTCTGGGATGACAGCCATGCAGACCAATTTGATGCAGTGTGCGGCGTACGGTCTGAGCACTGACAGGCTGACACCCCCACCCCTTCAACCTCTGCAGCAATGCTGGCAGAACTCATATGTCTATTTCCCAAAGACAACCTCTGGATATGATGCTGAGCAAGTGCACTCAACTGCAGTTCAGTTTCAGGGTCTTGGCAATCTTCTTATAGCCTAGGCCATCTTTATGTAGAGCAACAATTCTTTTTTTCAGATCCTCAGAGAGTTCTTAGCCATGAGGTGCCATGTTGAACTTCCAGTGACCAGTATGAGAGAGTGTGAAAGTGATAACACCAAATTTAACACACCTGCTCCCCGTTCACACCTGAGACCTTGTAACACTAACGAGTCACATGACACTGGGGAGGGAAAATGTCTAATTGGGCCCAACTTGGACATTTCCACTTAGGGGTGTACTCACTTTTGTTGCCAACGGTTTAGACATTAATGGCTGTGTGTTGAGTTATTTTGAGGGGACAGCAAACGTTATACAGGCTGTACACTCACTACTTTACATTGTAGCAAAGTGCCATTTCTTCAGTGTTGTCACATGAAAAGATATAATAAAACATTTTAAAAAATGTGAGGGGTGTACTCACTTTTGTGGGATACTGTGTGTGTATATATATATATATATATATATATATATATATACACACATGTATATTTAATACAAAGCAAAAACAAAAAAGCAAGCAGTACGCTCTTTCTTACCCTCTGTGTATCTGGTAGTATATCTGGTATAGGGCACATAGGAGAGTGGGGATGACGTGTGTATCGCATGAGCCACTGAGGGAAACAGCGGGGTATTCGTCCTCTACGCCAAAAACGAGTAATCCAAAACACAAGAAGTGATCCCAACACAGGCAAATAAGTTAAAAGGTTCCAAGCTTTAATCCAACGTAGGTATTAAAACAAATGAATAGCAAAGTACAGCCAGCTACAGCATAGCGAAAACTGACAGTGACTATCAGGTAAAACATTCATGTCAAAGAGGGGAAAGCTGTGCTCTTCATACAGCAGACATGTTTCGTGCTTGCCAAGCACTTGTTCACTGCTTAAAGGAGCTACAGCTGACTTCCACTTAAATGGGCTACAGCTGTAACAAAATTTAATTTAAAGATACAGATACATTTAGATAATTTTACCCCTCTTGATCTATATACAGAATATACAAAATGTACAGTTAATAATGAATAACAATAAAATGGGAAATATAGTATGATAAATTGAAGCACAATCAAATTGAAAAATGTATATATATATATAAAAGAAAATGTATGAAATCATGTAGTAAATTTCATTATGTGATGAACCGTCAACATAAGCAGCATATTCAGAAATTCAGGATTATTTATGATCTTTAAAACATTACATAGGCAAACACTTCTATATATCTCCCTTTTGACATATACTGAATACATCAATTATCCACTATACATACATATTCCTTTAAACATGAATATTTCATTTTTTTACTATTTTTGGTTTATTACTTCACTCATTATAAATCCCATAGGTTATAAACTACCACATCCCTATATGCATAGATCGATGTCCCTTCTAAAGTTTAGACCATACGGCATAGAGGTATTCAGAGTAAATATCCAATATACCTCTCTAAGATTAAGTTTGTTTTGTCTGTTACCTCCTCTTTTCCACCGTGGGATATGGTCAATACTAATGTCACCACAGTAAGGACAATAGTGAAGTATCAGAATTGTGAAATTCTTTAAAATGTCTAGCAATGGGAGTATCAGAGTCCTCTATAGACCGGACATGCTCAAGAAAACGCTCTTTCAGGGGTCTCTTATTGTTTAGAGCACCCCCTACAGGTCAAAATATAAATAACTTTAGAAGGGACATAGATCTATGCATATAGGGATGTGGTAGATTATAACCTATTGGATTTATAATGAGTGAAGTAATAAACCAAAAATAGTAAAAAAATGAAATGTTCATGTTTAAAGGAATATGTATGTATAGTGGATAATCGATGTAGTCAGTAGTATATGTCAAAAGGAAGATATATAGAAGTGTTTGTCTATGTAATGTTTTAAAGTTCATAAATAATCCTGAATTTTTGAATATGTTGCTTATGTTGACGGTTCATCACATAATAAAATTTACTACATGATTTCATACATTTTCTTATATATATATATATATATATATATATATACATTTTTCAATTTGATTGTACTTCAATTTATCATACTATATTTCCCATTTTATTGTTACTCATTATTAACTGTACATTTTGTATATTCAGTATATAGATCAAGAGGGGTAAAATGATCTAAATGTATCTGTATCTTTAAATTAAATTTTGTTACAGCTGTAGCCTATTTAAGTGTAAGGCAGCAATAGCTCCTTTAAGCAGTGAACAAGTGCTTGGCACACACGAAACATGTCTGCTGTATGAGGAACACAGCTTTCCCCTCTTTGACATAAATATTTTTACCTGATAGTCACTGTCAGTTTTCGCTATGCTGTAGCTGGCTGTACTTTGCTATTCATTTGTTTTAAAACCTACGTTGGATTAAAGCTTGGAACCTTTTAATTTATTTGCCTGTGTTGGGATCACTTCTTGTGTTTTGGATTATAGTTAATACATACAGTATATACAGGGAGTGCAGAATTATTAGGCAAGTTGTATTTTTGAGGATTAATTTTATTATTGAACAACAACCATGTTCTCAATGAACCCAAAAAACTCATTAATATCAAAGCTGAATAGTTTTGGAAGTAGTTTTTAGTTTGTTTTATAGTTATAGCTATTTTAGGGGGATATCTGTGTGTGCAGGTGACTATTACTGTACTTAATTATTAGGCAACTTAACAAAAAACAAATATATACCCATTTCAATTATTTATTTTTACCAGTGAAACCAATATAACATCTCAACATTCACAAATATACATTTCTGACATTCAAAAACAAAACAAAAACAAATCAGTGACCAATATAGCCACCTTTCTTTGCAAGGACACTCAAAAGCCTGCCATCCATGGATTCTGTCAGTGTTTTGATCTGTTCACCATCAACATTGCGTGCAGCAGCAACCACAGCCTCCCAGACACTGTTCAGAGAGGTGTACTGTTTTCCCTCCTTGTAAATCTCACATTTGATGATGGACCACAGGTTCTCAATGGGGTTCAGATCAGGTGAACAAGGAGGCCATGTCATTTGATTTTCTTCTTTTATACCCTTTCTTGCCAGCCACGCTGTGGAGTACTTTGACGCGTGTGATGGAGCATTGTCCTGCATGAAAATCATGTTTTTCTTGAAGGATGCAGACTTCTTCCTGTACCACTGCTTGAAGAAGGTGTCTTCCAGAAACTGGCAGTAGGACTGGGAGTTGAGCTTGACTCCATCCTCAACCCGAAAAGGCCCCACAAGCTCATCTTTGATGATACCAGCCCAAACCAGTACTCCACCTCCACCTTGCTGGCGTCTGAGTCGGACTGGAGCTCTCTGCCCTTTACCAATCCAGCCACGGGCCCATCCATCTGGCCCATCAAGACTCACTCTCATTTCATCAGTCCATAAAACCTTAGAAAAATCAGTCTTGAGATATTTCTTGGCCCAGTCTTGACGTTTCAGCTTGTGTGTCTTGTTCAGTGGTGGTCGTCTTTCAGCCTTTCTTACCTTGGCCATGTCTCTGAGTATTGCACACCTTGTGCTTTTGGGCACTCCAGTGATGTTGCAGCTCTGAAATATGGCCAAACTGGTGGCAAGTGGCATCTTGGCAGCTGCACGCTTGACTTTTCTCAGTTCATGGGCAGTTATTTTGTGCCTTGGTTTTTCCACACGCTTCTTGCGACCCTGTTGACTATTTTGAATGAAACGCTTGATTGTTCGATGATCACGCTTCAGAAGCTTTGCAATTTTAAGAGTGCTGCATCCCTCTGCAAGCTATCTCACTATTTTTGACTTTTCTGAGCCTGTCAAGTCCTTCTTTTGACCCATTTTGCCAAAGGAAAGGAGGTTGCCTAATAATTATGCACACCTGATATAGGGTGTTGATGTCATTAGACCACACCCCTTCTCATTACAGAGATGCACATCACCTAATATGCTTAATTGGTAGTAGGCTTTCGAGCCTATACAGCTTGGAGTAAGACAACATGCATAAAGAGGATGATGTGGTCAAAATACTCATTTGCCTAATAATTCTGCACTCCCTGTAGATATTAAAAATGCATGTAACATTTTCCCCTAAGTGAAGAACATTGAAATGTAAAATATGAGTAAATACACAGTATTAAAGGGACAGTCTACGCCTTGGTCACCTTAAAGTTTTACCTTAGATTAAGCTGCAAATAGCCTCCTGCACCTTTTCTATATCATGCAGTAGGAATGGTAATAAAGTTGTTTTAAAATGAATATTGTTTCTGGCTACTTTGAAATGACTGCTAAGCTCAGCCCACTGATGACATCATAATCCGGGCTGCATATGGCATCCAATCACAAAAGGCTCACTAGTTGGATTCAACAGACTGCCAATGCTAATTAGCAGAGTGCCTAGATGTAGCACAGATCATGATGTCATCATTGGGCTGAGCCTGGCAGCCATTTCAAAATGGCCAGAAACAATATTCATTTTAAAATAAAAATTTTACTGTTGCTGCTGCATGATATAGAAAGGGTCCAGGGGGCTATTTGCAGCTTAATCTAAGGTAAGACTTTAAGATGACCAAGGTGTAGACTGTCCCTATAAATATTAATATTGATTACATATTATTTTTCTTGTTTTCAGGTGTTGAGTGGAAAGGGCTCCAAAGTATATATACATATCTATATATGTATATACATGTGTAATGTGTTTATATGTGTATATATGTATGTATATACATATATACACATATAAAAATAAATGCACATGTAAACACGTTTATACTGTATATATATATATATATATATATATATATATATATATATATATATATATATATATATATATATATGTGACATGCTGTCATAGGTGGCAGGTGAGGCAGTGCCTCACCTGTCCTATGTGTGTAATTAAAGTTTTTTTTTATAATGTTTAATTAAAACAATAAAGTTAATATTTATTTTTTTTGTACTCAAAGGTACCCCCCCTAACCCCCACAGCCGACTCCACCACCATAATATAGAAGAAGACTGCCTGACAAAGCGAAGCATCCCCATCCATATCCATATTGCGCAAGGAAGGAGAGGTTGTGAGCCCTTTAGCTGCCCTCCCATTGCGCAACATGGATATCTTGCAAATTAAGGGTATACACTCCCGAAGGAAGCTGCTGTTCAAGCAGCCTTAGGAGCCCTCAGCCAAATCAGACAATCAGTTTTCTTCTCAGAGTCAGAGTGACATCATCTTGTGGAGCCTGTAGGAGGATGCATGTTATATGCTGGAGCGGGAACACAAGTGACTGAGCAGTGAGTGTGCGGACAGAGAGTCAAGTGATGTGACTACTTCACTATCTTCAAATACTTATTTTGTCCTGCCCTGCCTGGAGTCTGGACAAACTTGTTGCTGCAATGCTGTTAGTCTGGTAAGTACATGACCACCAGTCACTCCCCACACAGTGTCACACACTAAGCCTTATTTTTATTTGGTTATTATTTTACAGATTATTTTTTTTGGCTGGAACTTTTCGGGGTGGGGGGGGGCTGGCATGTGAAATGTTATTGAAAAAATCAGAATGCATATTTTATCTCAGTGTTTGTTTGTTTTTCTAAGAACATTGCCATGGTTCTAATACTCTTGTTTGCTTTCTATCTAGATCACACCTGCTGTGAAGGGTACAGTAGATTTAGAATCCAGACAGTTGCTTTATGATTCTTAAGCAGGTGTGATTTAGATAGAAAGAAAAAAAGACTGCAGCGTATTAGAACCATGGCCCTTTGCAATGTTCTTAGAAAAAACAAAAACTAAGAAAATATGCATTCTGATTAACAGATTAAAATAAAAAAGAAATAAATGAGGAAGCCTTCAAGAATTGACAAATGTATCATTAGTGCTCTAAAATAGGATGTTTTCTGTTCCCAAGTCTACATCAGTCAATTCTATGATACAATTACTTAGATAGATTGTAAGAAAATTAGCAATGAAAAAATATTTGTTTTCAGCCTTCAGTAGTAGCAATGACCTGATAGATGAATGCATATCACTGTATAAAGTAAAACATCATGAGGGGGGTTGAAGGGGATATCTGTAACACTCTATAAGCCCCACAAACCTCTGGACATAGATTTTTACTTTTGGCTGTCTAACAAACATGCATGTAACACATCCAGATCAGTACACACTAACACACATGCACGTAACACACACAGATCAGTACACACTAACACACATGCATGTAACACACACAGATCAGTACACACTAACACACATGCATGTAACACACACAGATCAGTACACACTAACACACATGCCTGTAACACATACAGATCAGTACACACTAACACACAAGCATGTAACACACACAGATCAGTACACACTAACACACAAGCATGTAACACACACAGATCAGTACACACTAACACACAAGCATGTAACACACACAGATCAGTACACACTAACACATATGCATGTAACACATCCAGATCAGTACACACTAACACACAAGCATGTAACACACTCAGATCAGTACACACTAACACATATGCATGTAAAACATCCAGATCAGTACACACTAACACACATGCATGTAACACACACAGATCAGTACACACTAGCACACATGCATGTAACACACACAGATCAGTACACACTAACACACAAGCATGTAACACACACAGATCAGTACACACTAACACACATGCATGTAACACACACAGATCAGTACACACTAACACACAAGCATGTAACACACACAGATCAGTAAACACTAACACACATGCATGTAACACACACAGATCAGTACGCACTAACACACAAGCATGTAACACACACAGATCAGTACACACTAACACACAAGCATATAACACACACAGATCAGTACACACTAACACACATGCATGTACGTACACAAACACACACCTAGACACACAAAATATTGTTTAAGAAAACAAAGCACATACATTGGAAATTTGAGTCCTAAACAATATGCAGATTAATTAAGAACATAGCAAGTCTGCCTTCTAGTCCATTTTAAATGGACATCGTACTATGCTTTACCTGCAGCTCTATTTAGTTGTTTGAAATTAACTTATTTAACTTTTTTTGTTAACTGAAATAGCTGCATTTTCCTTTATAAACCACCACCTACACTGAAAATATGAATAACAAATGTATGTTTGTAGAAAAGATATGTACACAGGAGACAATAGTATTGAATAATATCCCAGTGGGGTGTAAAAGAGAGACAAATATTTTTGTATTTAAAATTGCTGGCCCAGAATCTGTAGATGGTATAGATTTTACACAAGAGGTATAAGCACTGGTTGATTTTTTTGTGCCCCACAAGTAGTCTAGGCTTGACTGTATATATATATATATATATATATATATATATATATATATATATATATATATATATATATATATATAAATTCATTAAATTTATGGGGGGAGATAAAAAACTGAAATTAAAATCCTCCATGTCTCAAAATTAAATCAATGTAAATATTTGCATAGGAAATTAGTACATCTAGGCAAGTATCCCTGCTTGCTTTCCCCCAGAAATTCTTTTTTTTTTTTTTTTAAATGTCTGTTTATTTTTTTTTTAAGAGAATATGGAACAGAGTCATCCACATAATAATTTCAAACATGATATACATTTAAAAAAAAAAGGAAATCCATAGAGTCTAGACATTTTCTTGAAACAATATATACAGAATCATCTACATTGAAATATCCTACCCAATGCATATTTCATCGAAAAAATGTCACAAAATATACACAATGAAAACTCCATATCCTACATTGCTTATCCTACTAAAAAAAGAAAACAATTGTCTACTGGAGACTATATTCCGGCAAAGTTTAATTCCTAACTCCTAGTCATGAAGTCAGACCATCCATCCCAGGAGGGAAGGGAGAAAGAGCGGGAGAGAGAACAAAACTAAAAAAAAACAAAAAACAGAAATTACATTCTTCTGCCTACTGTTCCCCTCCCCTTTCTCTCTAACTTACAGTTTTTATCTAGAACTCGCCCAGTTCAAAGGGAGAGCCCCGATACTATCATATTCAAAAAGGGTAGAGTATCTTGGAATGGGGCTATAATCTGCTGTTGTAATGGTAGCGGTAACCTGCATATGTATTTTTTCCATTTCTTAAAGAATAACCCTATTTGTTTCTCTGCCTCTTTTTTCAGTCCTATTTGCTCTAAAATAATCTGCGGTCTCATGTGATTCTGAAATTCTTTTATAGAAGGGGAATTTTTCTGTTTCCAACCATTACATATTAGATTCCTAGCTAGCAAAATCGTTAAGTTAATAAACTGTCTATCACTCGGAGTCTGGTCAGGGTGTAAAAAAAAAATATGTGTAGCCTTTAATTCAATCTTAGTCGACACATTTCTATTTGTCCAATGCTGTATTTTCCTCCAATATTGTACAATTTTCGGACAATTCCAAAAACAATGTATCAAATCAGCGTTTGGATTATGGCATTTTGGACATGTACTCTGTTGTGTAGACCACCTAGCAATTCTGGCTGGGGTTAAATAAAAATTGTTTAAGAGCTTATATTGTGTCTCCCGCAAATTAACTCTGTCTGATGCTTCCATAGTCTTTACAAGACTATCTGATATATCTTTATTTTGTATGTCCGGAAAATATAATGTATATTTCCTTTTAATCTGATTTAAATGCTCAGCTCCCTCGTATTTCATGATATATCGATACCAGATTGTTATGGATCTAATTCCAGCTTTATATAATGCTAATCCGGGGTCGGTGATTGGATGAGACCAATCCTGACCAAACCGTTTTATGCAGTCATCTATTAGATGGCGAACTTGCAAGAAAGTATAAAAATGTTTGGGAGACAGTTTATATTCCCTGGTCAGATTTTCATAAGATTTTATTATGCCCGATTGTGGTTCTCTCAATTGTGATAGATATGACAGTCCCTGTGCTTTCCATTCATGGAACACTTTATTATTATAACTTGGTGAAAAATCTGGGTTGCCCATAATCAGGAGTAAATTAGAAATCTGATACTCCTGCAAAAATATTTGCATAGGAAATTAGTACATCTAGGCAAGTATCCCCGCTTGCTTTCCCCCAGAAATTCTTAATATACAATGTTTCCAATGCACAAGAGAATTGTGGGTAAGATATGCAAATTAGATATGCAAATTCTCCGTTTTTTTGCTTCAAAAATACTGTTTTGACACAGCGATCCTTTTAAACAGGAATATGACAGCAAACCAGAAATCACTCACTAGACAAGCCAGTAGGAGATATATTTCTGGTTGCTGCATTGGAAAAGCTATTTTCATGGTTAAACCAAAATTCATTTGCATATCTTACCCACAATTCTCTTGTGCATTGGAAATATTGTATATTAAGAATTTCTGGGGGAAAGCAAGCGAGAATACTTGCCTAGATGTACTAATTTCCTAAGCAAATATTTACATTGATTTAATTTTGAGACATGGAGGATTTTAATTTCAGTTTTTTTATCTCCCCCCATACTTTTAATGAATTTTGGTTTAACCATGAAAATAGCTTTTCCAATGCAGTAACCAGAAATCTATCTCCTACTGATGAGTTCCAAAGAGAACGAAACAGGCTTGTCTAGTGAGTGATTTCTGGTTTGCTGTTATATTCCTGTTTAAAAGGATCGCTGTGTCAAAACAGTATTTTTGAAGCAAAAAAACTGAGAATTTGCATATCTAATTTGCATATCTTACCCACAATTCTCTTGTGCATTGGAAACATTGTATATTAAGAATTTCTGGGGGAAAGCAAGCGGGGATACTTGCCTAGATGTACTAATTTCATATGCATATATTTACATTGATTTAATTTTGAGACATGGAGGATTTTAATTTCAGTTTTTTATCTCCCCCATAATTTTAATGATTTTTGGTTTAACCATGAAAATAGCTTTTCCAATGCAGCAACCAGAAATCTATCTCCTACTGATGAGTTTCAAAAAGAACGAAACAGGCTTGTCTAGTGAGTGATTTCTGGTTTGATGTCATATTCCTGTTTAAAAGGATCGCTGTGTCAAAACAGTATTTTAGAAGCAAAAAACTGAGAATTTGCATATCTTACCCACAATTCTCTTGTGCATTGGAAACATTGTATATTAAGAATTTCTGGGGGAAAGCAAGCGGGGATACTTGCCTAGATGTACTAATTTCCTATGCAAATATTTACATTGATTTAATTTTGAGACATGGAGGATTTTAATTTCAGTTTTTTTATCTCCCCCCATAATTTTAATGAATTTTGGTTTAACCATGAAAATAGCTTTTCCAATGCAGCAACCAGAAATCTATCTCCTACTGATGAGTTCCAAAAAGAACGAAACAGGCTTGTCTAGTGAGTGATTTCTGGTTTGCTATCATATTCCTGTTTAAAAGGATCGCTGTGTCAAAACAGTATTTTTGAAGCAAAAAACTGAGAATTTGCATATCTTACCCACAATTCTCTTGTGCATTGGAAACATTGTATATTAAGAATTTCTGGGGGAAGCAAGCGGGGATACTTGCCTAGATGTACTAATTTCCTATGCAAATATTTACATTGATTTAATTTTGAGACATGGAGGATTTTAATTTCAGTTTTTTATCTCCCCCCATAATTTTAATGAATTTTGGTTTAACCATGAAAATAGCTTTTCCAATGCAGCAACCAGAAATCTATCTCCTACTGATGAGTTCCAAAAAGAACGAAACAGGCTTGTCTAGTGAGTGATTTCTGGTTTGCTGTCATATTCCTGTTTAAAAGGATCGCTTTCTCAAAACAGTATTTTTGAAGCAAAAAAACTGAGAATTTGCATATCTAATTTGCATATCTTACCCACAATTCTCTTGTGCATTGGAAACATTGTATATTAAGAATTTCTGGGGGAAAGCAAGCGGGGATACTTGCCTAGATGTACTAATTTCCTATGCAAATATTTACATTGATTTAATTTTGAGACATGGAGGATTTTAATTTCAGTTTTTTATCTGCCCCCATAATTTTAATGAATTTTGGTTTAACCATGAAAATAGCTTTTCCAATGCAGCAACCAGAAATCTATCTCCTACTGATGAGTTCAAAAAAGAACGAAACAGGTTTGTCTAGTGAGTGATTTCTGGTTTGCTGTCATATTCCTGTTTAAAAGGATCGCTGTGTCAAAACAGTAGTTTTGAAGCAAAAAAACTGAGAATTTGCATATCTAATTTGCATATCTTACCCACAATTCTCTTGTGCATTGGAAACATTGTATATTAAGAATTTGTGGGGGAAAGCAAGTGGGGATACTTGCCTAGATGTACAAATTTCCTATGCAAATATTTACATTGATTTAATTTTGAGACATGGAGGATTTTAATTTCAGTTTTTTTATCTCCCCCCATAATTTTAATGAATTTTGGTTTAACCATGAAAATAGCTTTTCCAATGCAGCAACCAGAAATCTATCTCCTACTGATGAGTTCCAAAAAGAACGAAACAGGCTTGTCTAGTGAGTGATTTCTGGTTTGCTGTCATATTCCTGTTTAATAGGATCGCTGTGTCAAAACAGTAGTTTTGAAGCAAAAAAACTGAGAATTTGCATATCTAATTTGCATATATTAACCACAATTCTCTTGTGCATTGGAAACATTGTATATTAAGAATTTCTGGGGGAAAGCAAGCGGGGATACTTGCCTAGATGTACTAATTTCCTATGCAAATATTTACATTGAGACAGCGATCCTTTTAAACAGGAATATGACAGCAAGCCAGAAATCACTCACTAGACAAGCCTGTTTCGTTCTTTTTGGAACTCATCAGTAGGAGATAGATTTCTGGTTGCTGCATTGGAAAAGCTATTTTCATGGTTAAACCAAAATTCATTTGCATATCTTACCCACAATTCTCTTGTGCATTGGAAATATTGTATATTAAGAATTTCTGGGGGAAAGCAAGCGGGAATACTTGCCTAGATGTACTAATTTCCTAAGCAAATATTTACATTGATTTAATTTTGAGACATGGAGGATTTTAATTTCAGTTTTTTTATCTCCCCCCATAATTTTAATGAATTTTGGTTTAACCATGAAAATAGCTTTTCCAATGCAGCAACCAGAAATCTATCTCCTACTGATGAGTTCCAAAAAGAACGAAACAGGCTTGTCTAGTGAGTGATTTCTGGTTTGCTATCATATTCCTGTTTAAAAGGATCGCTGTGTCAAAACAGTATTTTTGAAGCAAAAAACTGAGAATTTGCATATCTTACCCACAATTCTCTTGTGCATTGGAAACATTGTATATTAAGAATTTGTGGGGGAAAGCAAGTGGGGATACTTGCCTAGATGTACAAATTTCCTATGCAAATATTTACATTGATTTAATTTTGAGACACGGAGGATTTTAATTTCAGTTTTTTTATCTCCCCCCATAATTTTAATGAATTTTGGTTTAACCATGAAAATAGCTTTTCCAATGCAGCAACCAGAAATCTATCTCCTACTGATGAGTTCCAAAAAGAACGAAACAGGCTTGTCTAGTGAGTGATTTCTGGTTTGCTGTCATATTCCTGTTTAATAGGATCGCTGTGTCAAAACAGTAGTTTTGAAGCAAAAAAACTGAGAATTTGCATATCTAATTTGCATATATTAACCACAATTCTCTTGTGCATTGGAAACATTGTATATTAAGAATTTCTGGGGGAAAGCAAGCGGGGATACTTGCCTAGATGTACTAATTTCCTATGCAAATATTTACATTGAGACAGCGATCCTTTTAAACAGGAATATGACAGCAAACCAGAAATCACTCACTAGACAAGCCTGTTTCGTTCTTTTTGGAACTCATCAGTAGGAGATAGATTTCTGGTTGCTGCATTGGAAAAGCTATTTTCATGGTTAAACCAAAATTCATTTGCATATCTTACCCACAATTCTCTTGTGCATTGGAAATATTGTATATTAAGAATTTCTGGGGGAAAGCAAGCGGGAATACTTGCCTAGATGTACTAATTTCCTAAGCAAATATTTACATTGATTTAATTTTGAGACATGGAGGATTTTAATTTCAGTTTTTTTATCTCCCCCCATACTTTTAATGAATTTTGGTTTAACCATGAAAATAGCTTTTCCAATGCAGTAACCAGAAATCTATCTCCTACTGATGAGTTCCAAAGAGAACGAAACAGGCTTGTCTAGTGAGTGATTTCTGGTTTGCTGTTATATTCCTGTTTAAAAGGATCGCTGTGTCAAAACAGTATTTTTGAAGCAAAAAAACTGAGAATTTGCATATCTTACCCACAATTCTCTTGTGCATTGGAAACATTGTATATTAAGAATTTCTGGGGGAAAGCAAGCGGGGATACTTGCCTAGATGTACTAATTTCATATGCATATATTTACATTGATTTAATTTTGAGACATGGAGGATTTTAATTTCAGTTTTTTATCTCCCCCATAATTTTAATGATTTTTGGTTTAACCATGAAAATAGCTTTTCCAATGCAGCAACCAGAAATCTATCTCCTACTGATGAGTTCCAAAAAGAACGAAACAGGCTTGTCTAGTGAGTGATTTCTGGTTTGCTATCATATTCCTGTTTAAAAGGATCGCTGTGTCAAAACAGTATTTTTGAAGCAAAAAACTGAGAATTTGCATATCTTACCCACAATTCTCTTGTGCATTGGAAACATTGTATATTAAGAATTTCTGGGGGAAAGCAAGCGGGGATACTTGCCTAGATGTACTAATTTCCTATGCAAATATTTACATTGATTTAATTTTGAGACATGGAGGATTTTAATTTCAGTTTTTTATCTCCCCCCATAATTTTAATGAATTTTGGTTTAACCATGAAAATAGCTTTTCCAATGCAGCAACCAGAAATCTATCTCCTACTGATGAGTTCCAAAAAGAACGAAACAGGCTTGTCTAGTGAGTGATTTCTGGTTTGCTGTCATATTCCTGTTTAAAAGGATCGCTGTCTCAAAACAGTATTTTTGAAGCAAAAAAACTGAGAATTTGCATATCTAATTTGCATATCTTACCCACAATTCTCTTGTGCATTGGAAACATTGTATATTAAGAATTTCTGGGGGAAAGCAAGCGGGGATACTTGCCTAGATGTACTAATTTCCTATGCAAATATTTACATTGATTTAATTTTGAGACATGGAGGATTTTAATTTCAGTTTTTTATCTGCCCCCATAATTTTAATGAATTTTGGTTTAACCATGAAAATAGCTTTTCCAATGCAGCAACCAGAAATCTATCTCCTACTGATGAGTTCAAAAAAGAACGAAACAGGCTTGTCTAGTGAGTGATTTCTGGTTTGCTGTCATATTCCTGTTTAAAAGGATCGCTGTGTCAAAACAGTAGTTTTGAAGCAAAAAAACTGAGAATTTGCATATCTAATTTGCATATCTTACCCACAATTCTCTTGTGCATTGGAAACATTGTATATTAAGAATTTGTGGGGGAAAGCAAGTGGGGATACTTGCCTAGATGTACAAATTTCCTATGCAAATATTTACATTGATTTAATTTTGAGACATGGAGGATTTTAATTTCAGTTTTTTTATCTCCCCCCATAATTTTAATGAATTTTGGTTTAACCATGAAAATAGCTTTTCCAATGCAGCAACCAGAAATCTATCTCCTACTGATGAGTTCCAAAAAGAACGAAACAGGCTTGTCTAGTGAGTGATTTCTGGTTTGCTGTCATATTCCTGTTTAAAAGGATCGCTGTGTCAAAACAGTAGTTTTGAAGCAAAAAAACTGAGAATTTGCATATCTAATTTGCATATATTACCCACAATTCTCTTGTGCATTGGAAACATTGTATATATTAAGAATTTCTGGGGGAAAGCAAGCGGGGATACTTGCCTAGATGTACTAATTTCCTATGCAAATATTTACATTGATTTAATTTTGAGACATGGAGGATTTTAATTTCAGTTTTTTATCTCCCCCCATAATTTTAATGAATTTTGGTTTAACCATGAAAATAGCTTTTCCAATGCAGCAACCAGAAATCTATCTCCTACTGATGAGTTCCAAAAAGAACGAAACAGGCTTGTCTAGTGAGTGATTTCTGGTTTGCTGTCATATTCCTGTTTAAAAGGATCGCTGTGTCAAAACAGTATTTTTGAAGCAAAAAAAACTGAGAATTTGCATATCTTACCCACAATTCTCTTGTGCATTGGAAACATTGTATATTAAGAATTTCTGGGGGAAAGCAAGCGGGGATACTTGCCTAGATGTACTAATTTCCTATGCAAATATTTACATTGATTTTTATATATATATATATATATATATATTTATTATGCCAATAGGATTGAGCTTGCATTCTATTGGCTTTTCCAATCAGTCAATAGAATGTGAGCTCAATCCTATTGGCTGATGGATTGGATTTTTTCTACCTTTATTCCAATTGGCTGATAGAATTCTATCAGCCAATCGGAATCTAAGGGACGCCATATTGGATGACGTCACTTAAAGATACCTTTATTCAGCTTAAGTCGTCGGATGAAGAGTATGCTCCGCGTCGGAAGTCTTGAAGATGGACCCGCTCCGCACCGGATGGATGAAGATAGAAAATGCCGTCTGGATGAAGACTTCTGCCTGTCTGGAGGACCACTTCGCCCCGGCTTGGATGAAGACTTCTCCCGGCTTCGTTGAGGACTTTGGCCCGGCTTGGATGAAGATGTCGCCCGGTAAGTCGATCTTCAGGGAGTTAGTGTTAGGTTTTTTTAAGGGTGTATTGGGTGGGTTTTATTTTTAGGTTAGGGACTTTGGGCCTGCAAAAGAGCTAACTGCCCTTTTAAGGGCAATGCCCATCCAAATGCTCTTTTCAGGGCAATTGGGAGCTTAGGTTTTTTTAGATAGTATTTATTTGGGGAGTTGTTTGTGTGGGTGGTGGGTTTTACTGTTGGGGGTTTGTTTGTATATTTTTTTTCAGGTAAAAGAGCTGATTACTTTGGGGCAATGCCCCGCAAAAGGCCCTTTTAAGGGCTATTGGTAGTTTAGTTTAGGCTAGGGTTTTTTTATTTTGGGGGGGCTTTTTTTATTTTGATAGGGCTATTAGATTAGGTGTAATTAGTTTAAATATCTTGTAATTTGTTAATTATTTTCTGTAATTTAGTGTGTTTTTTTAGTACTTTAGCTAATTTAATTTAATTGATTTAATTGTTGTTAATTTAGTTAATTAGTGTTAGGTGTTATTGTAACTTAGGTTAGGTTTTATTTTACAGGTACTATTGCTTTATTTTAGCTAGGTAGTTATTAAATAGTTAATAACTATTTAGTAACTTTTCTACCTAATTAAAATAAATACAAACTTGCCTGTAAAATAAAAATAAACCCTAAGATAGCTACAATGTAACTATTAGTTATATTGTAGCTAGCTTAGGGTTTATTTTATAGGTAAGTATTTAGTTTTAAATAGGAATTATTTAGTTAATGATAGTAATATTTATTTAGATTTATTGTAATTATATTTAAGTTAGTGGGTGTTAGGTGTAGGGTTAGACTTAGGTTTAGAGGTTAATAACTTTAATATAGTGACGGCAATGTTGGGGGCGGCAGATTAGGCGTTAATAATTGTAGGTAGGTTGCAGCGACATTGGGGGCGGCAGATTAGGGGTTAATAAATATAATGTAGGTGTCGGCGATGTTGGGGGCAGCAGATTAGGGGTTCATATATATAATGTAGGTGGCGGCGGTGTCCGGCGCGGCAGATTAGGGGTTAATAATTTTATTTTAGTGTTTGCGATGTGGGGGGCCTCGGTTTAGGGATTAATAGGTAGTTTATGGGTGTTAGTGTCCTTTTTAGCACTTTAGTTATGAGTTTTATGTTACGGAGTTGTACCGCTCACTTTTTGGCCTCCCAGGACAGACTCTTAATATCAGCGTTATGGAAGTCCCATAGAAAAAAGACTTTATGAAGTTTACGGTCGTTTTGCGGTAAGGCCAAAGAAGTGTGCTGTGACCCTAAACCTTCAAGACTCGTAATACCAGCAGGCGTAAAAAAGCAGCATTAGGACCTCTTAACGCTGCTTTTTTACCCTAACGCACAACTCGTAATCTAGCCGCATGTTTACTAATCAGCTGATTATTACACCTGTGCTCAAGTTCAAAAATCTGGCCTGTAAAAATGTTAATTAAGTATAGAAAACAACCTTTTAATATATATTCATTATTTATTTTGAATGCTTTTTGCTGCAAATTCCTAGAACCTGATCTTGTAAAATGCTTCACTGTTATTGATTAGCTCTGAACATCACGAAGACCAAGCACATGGTTCCACCTGAATTTTTGAGAGCTGAACTGCTCTTGATTTGTAAAACCTTGTAAATTATGCTAACAAAATTAAATTGTGACAGTACCATAAAGTCTATTGTTTCAGACAGAGCGTGCAATTTTAAACTACTTTCCAAATTACTACTTTTATAGAATGTGCTTCATTCTTGTGGTATCCTTTGGTGAAAGGCATAGCTAGGTAGGCTAAAGAGCAGCAACGCACTACTGGGAGCTAGACATTGACTGGCGGCTGCATATACTATATATGGCTCTTGCTGTAGGCTCACCCATTGTATTCAGCAGGCTCCCAGTAGTGCATCACTGCTCCTTCAACAAAGGATAAAATCCAAGGCAAGTGACAACTAAACTGTTTTGCTGTCACTTGCCTTGGATTTTATGATATTGTATTGGAGGCAGGAGTGGGCCTCCTGAGTGGTGTGCAGTAGACCGCTGAGTGCTGGGCTGAACTGTTTGCCTTCAACAAAGGATACCAAGATAATGAAGCAAATGTTATAATAGAACTGGAAAATGTATGTAAATATATTTGCTTTATCTGAATCTTGAAATACAAAAAAATGTTTTCATGTTTATTTACAGATTTACAGAGGTTATGAGTTTAGTTTAATAAGGAATCCATAGTTGAATACTGCTGATGTCAAGAGTATAATATTTTATTTCTTATGCACTTTTGCCTACCGACTAGATTTTATGGCTAGCAATTGTTTATGTATTTATGGGGGGGGGGTCGCATTGACAGATCCAGTGTATAATCCAGAGCACCAGAATAAATCTGTGATTTCCAGATTTAATACAATTAATTTTCAAGGCAAGTAAAGACACTTTTTTAATGTTATTAAACCATGTTCTTTTAAATAAATGATTCCATGAACTCCAGCATTTATCAACATTTAAATTCTCAGAAGGGTTTGCTCAAGAATTATACTATTAGTATTATTAAGATGGCAAAGTACAATATGTACAAAAAAGTAAATTGGGGTCATCTAATTGGAACAGGGGGGTTAAATGATATGCCAATCAAGCAGATGTTCATATGTAGCCTGCCTTTTCTTTATTAACATTGACCTTTAAGCCAGCTTGCTCGCTTGGAGAAAATGACATTTTGGACAATGTTTTAAAGTAGTTGGAGTCAATTGAGACAAAAAGAAGGCTAATGACCTGCACTTTCTTGCTCTGAAAATAAATAGCTCAAAAGTATTTTTTTTTTCTGAGGCATCAATTCAGCTTGAGAAGCTGAGATCCTAAATGTCTGCCAGTCATAGATGTTTTTAGCTTTAGGGGGCATAAAGAGACTTGCTTTTGTTTCAGAAGAACATAGTCATACCGTGCAGATATGTGGTTCAAGAAGATTTTGTGTTAATAGTGTTTATATATCTAGACAAATCCTCAGAGATTGCAGTACTTTGGTGTAAAAAGTAAAGATATTCTTCCAATTTATTTTTGGTATATAACGCCACATTATTTTTCAAAACACAATGTAGTAGTTCGCTCAGTAATGGTTATGCAATTTGGCAACATAAACAAATAGAGTTACCTGTATTGGAACTAATCACAGCCGCAGGCCTTAGTGCAGGTAAAAAAACATCTTTATTTTGGTAGATTCAACATTCACAGGGTGAAACAGACTCAGGGGTACATTGAGCACAAACGTCCGACGCGTTTCCTGCCCGGAGGCACTTCGTCAGGGACTTACAAAGTCAAAATACAAACAGCTTAAAAAGGCTTACTTGCTTACGTAACGGAATTAGCACCTGTTCATTATGGTTAAAGGCACAGATGCTGCCGTCTATGGAAACTTGCTACTGCTGGGTTTTGAATAAACCCTTTAAAGCAATCAGCGAAAGTGACATTGTGTCCAGGGTGCTATATGTGTATATATCTTGTATCTATATTAGTAACACAAAAGACACAATGAAAACGCTGCAAACTAGTAACATTGAAATAGCCTTTTCCAAAGAAGGCAGCAAAATAGAACAGAAGTTGCTCTACAACCAATTCATATGAACAGATGCTAAAAAGACATAAAATTATTTTCAAGCTGCAAATTCTAAAAAAATAACAATGTTATTGATACAATGTACAGCGGACTCACAGAGGATTCAAAGTGAGACATTTCTACAAGTCTCATATATGAGTTTAAAATATTAAAGGATTTATATTTGAACTGTCTTTGTTAGAAGTTTTAATATTACACGTTAAGGGAGAATTTGAAGACTTATGTAATCATTAGTTCTTATGCTTGACTTGCTATGTTAATAGAAAATTACAGTGTATGAGTGAGCTAGCTTACTCTGTGTGAATAATGAGATAAATTCAGTTAAAGTGATGTGTCTGAATATGATGTGTAAAAAAGAAAAAGTATGAATAGGTGAAATTAGAAAGAAAACTTGCTATGTGTCCTTTTTAAAATTTGTTGGGGTAGAATGTCCTGATAAGGATCAAGTCTAAAATTCATCAAATTAATTTGAAAAAAAGTTTTTTGCAATAAATAGTAATGGGTGACTTCTATATATAAACAAAATTGTGCTGAATCATAATTGGTGTCATCTATGTCTATATAGACAAAAAAATAGTGAAAAACCTGTGTAGACAGTAAAATTAGTGTAAAACCTAATTAACAAATAAAGCTAAGTCTAAGACTTAACGAAACTAAATGTACTGATATTTGAACTAATGAGCGCTCTGGAGGGACAAGAGAAAAAGACTACTATTTGTACTGAACAGCTATGTTTATTGCCTTATCAGATAATTAGGGAAATTTATGTGTATATATGTGTCTTATTGTGGACAATTTAGTCTACAAAGTATCTAAGATCTGTTATCTTATTAATACCATTTGGAGTACCGGTCATTAAATTAAATATCCAAAAGGCCTCTTTTCTATTCAACTTAGCCGTTCTATCCCCACCTCTAATATCATAAGGGGCGTGGTCTATACCTTGGAAGCTAAACATAGTACTAAGGTTGTGGTCGTTAACAGGAATACCTAGAGAGATAAAATGTTCAACAAAGTGCTTGGCTACTGGGGTGGAGGGAGGGTCATGTTTGATGGAGAGCAAATGCTCCCTGACCCTGTCCTTGAGGAGTCTAGTGGTCCTGCCTACATACTGTTTACAACAGATCTTACAGTTGATTAAGTAGACCACAAATCTAGAATTACAGTTGAGTCTAAATCTGATGTCAAAACATTTACCTGTGGTCTTGGATTTAAATTCTCTACCGGAAATCACAAATTCACAACTCTTGCAGGGAATCTTTTTGCATCTAAAGAATCCCTTTTCTGGATGTAACCAAGAGTTATTGCTTTTTATTGAGAAATCTCTATTTAGATGATTTCCAATAGTTCTGGCTTTTCTACTTACTAATCTAATGCCCTGATTTTGTAATGAATCTTGTAACAGGGCATCTCTGTCCAATACAGGAAGATATTTCCTTATGATATTATTGATACAGTTAAACTGTCTGCTATAGCAAGTGGAAAAGTTATAGGTGATTTTGAACTTTTCTGGTTACTGATATTATTACTATGAGGTCTAATTTTGAGGGTGTCTTTAAGAAGCACGTCTCTATGCATGAGTTCAACCTCTTTGCTAACTCTTTCTAAGGTGCTGATATCATAGCCTCTAATGTGAAGACGCTGAGTGAGAGAATGAGCTTGTTCTATATAAGTATAAACATTGCTACAATTGCGTCTAAGGCGCATATATTCCCCTTTTGGAATAGCCATTTTGAGGTGAGCTGGATGATGTGAATCTGCTCGTAGGATCGTATTTCCTGATGTTGGTTTTCTAAACGTAGAGGTAATGATTGAATGTGACAATCTATCCAACTTCAGTGTGATGTCTAAAAATGGTATGTCCTCTTTTGATGCTGTGTATGTGAATCCCAAATTGAGATTATTGTCATTTAGATATTTCACAAATGCAGGTATGGAATTGATGTCACCCTTCCATAATATAACCAAGTCATCGATATACCTTCTGTAAAACCCCATCTGTGACTTAAAAGGATTATTGTCATGGAATATTTTCTGAAATTCAAAATGTGTTAGGTAAAGATTTGCATATGATGGTGCAAATTTCGCACCCATGGCAGTGCCCTGGTTCTGTACGTAATGAGTACCTTCAAACGTGAAGTTGTTATGATTCAGAAGAAATTTTGCACCATCACATACAAATCTGATAAACCTATCTTCATATGTAGTGTACATCTCAAGCATAGCCTGCAAAGCTTCAATCCCCTTATTGTGTGGTATACATGAATATAATGAATTAACATCTATAGTGAGTGTCATTTTCATCAACATGCACAGAGTTTAGCAGCCTTAACAAATGCTTAGTGTCACGGAGATATGCTGGGGTTATCTGAACAATAGGTTGTAAGACTGTGTCAATAAAGGACCCAAGTTTTTCCCCTAGGGATCCCACACCAGAAATGATGGGGCGCCCAGGGGGGTGTTCCCTATTCTTGTGTATTTTAGGTAAATGTCTGAACACAGGTGTGTTCGGAAACTGGTTTTTAAGAGAGTCTGCTTTCAACTTAGTGATGACACCTTCCTGTACATAATGGTGTAGAAAATCATTAAGTTCCATGACAAATTTCCTGGTCGGATTAAATGTCAATTTACGATAGGTGGTGTCATCACTAAGCTGTCTGAGAGCCTCACTAGTATACTGTGCCCTGTCCTGTACTACTATACAACCACCCTTATCTGAGCTTTGAATGATGAGATCACTATTTTATTGTAATTTTTTTAAAATGTTTCTCTCTTTCTTAGATAGATTGTTACTTTTCCCATATTTCAGACTGGTACTAGTGTTGGTTTCTCTGGCTAATGCGTGAAGATCCCTTTCAACCAAACTTTGGAAGACCTCTATAGAGTCCCCCCTCATTTGTATGGGATAAAAGTGTTTATTCGCATTGGTAGTGATGGTGGGGATGCTTAAATTTTGTGTATTGGATCGTGCACTCTCACTTTCAAGTGATAATAAATTGACAATTTCACATTGATCATCAAAATTGAAACCATCACTGTCAATATTGGTGATAACAAGACTTTGGTTTATGTTGTTTGCGGCTTCTCCATCAGTGTTATCTATCATTGGTAAGCCACTGGCTGGTTCTTGTACAGAATTCCTGTCTGCTAAAGCAAAGTGTCTCTTTAATGTGAGCTTTCTAGTAAATCTGTTTAGGTCTACTAGTGTCCCAAAGAGATTGAAATCTTTGCTTGGCGCAAATCCCAAGCCTTTAGAAAGAACAGTCAATTCATCTTTGTTTAGTTGTATACTTGATAGGTTTACCACATTAAGATCTTCGTGATGGTGATCCTGTTGATGGTAATTCTAACTTTCGTTTATTATTTCCTTGATCCCCGACCTCTTCCTCTTAAGGGTCTCCTGCTTGGGTACCTCGCCTGAGTGGCAATGCCGACCTCGGTGGGTGAATCATTTTTTGCAGAGACATTGGTCGAGCCACTAATGTGACTAGTTGATGTAATCTCTTCTATGGATCTATGTGAGGATCCTTTCTTAGGTTTGACTATTGGTTCACTGATGCGGGTCTGATCTCTATCTTCGATAGGAGTAGAGGCTCGTGGACTCTCATCACTAATATCTGTTTCAAAGCTAGAGAACGTAACTTTTTTATCAGCAGCTTTTCTATTATGATTGCTGTTATTCCTCCTGCTTTGTCTGCTTGTAGTCCAGTTGTAGACAGTGTTAAGCTCATAATCTTTGCAATCTCTATGGTATTTCTTTAATTTATTCTCTGTTAATTCATCGTCGAGTTTCTTCAAAGTCGTTTCCAATTGTGATGAGTAATCTTTGTATTTTGAATCATTAATAAAGGATTCACAAGTAGATTTGATGTCAGTTAGTTCTTGACTAGTTTTAGTGTATTCTAATTCCTTGTCTTTAAGTAACTGTTTCATTAAAGTAAGTGAGCACTGACTCAAAGTGTTGTTCCATTCTGTCATGAAGTCCAAACGATGTGAGGCATACGCTGGATATTTCTTCATCCTCAGGCCTCTGGGTATTTTACCCTCATCGATATATAATTTTAAGAACTCTATGTCCCACCAAAGTTTGAGCTCCTTAATTTCTTTTTTCTCCCTTGTTACAAAGACAGAACAAATGTCCTCTGGAGTCTCACCACCTGAGCTGGCACCCTGTAATAATGAATTGAATTTGGCCCTGCGGCTGGAATAAATAGCTTCCGCCATTTTGGTCCTGCAGTTCAACTAGGAGTTAATTGAGACACCCTTGTCTCAATGAAAGCAAAAATAACACACAAAGTTCGTAAGAACTGCACGTTGTAATTCAATCACTGATTAAGTATACAAACAGGTTTTGCATGTGCAACAATAAAATGGCGTATTGCTTGTGTCTTTTGACGAGTAAAGTAAAGCAGTGACTTGCCAAATGTAACTTGTAATCAGTGAGAAGTAACAGACCAATGTGTTAGGCTGAGAGGATAAAGCACGTGCTGTTGGCAAGTGGTGGCAGTAATAAAGTTCAATCTTGCAATGGTTCTTGATAAGAACTACAGATATATAAGTAAAACAGGTATAATCTCACCGCTGTTGCCGCACTCCGTCACGCCCCTCAGGCCGTCCCAATACCGGGTATGGCAACATAAAATCTTAAAGGATTAGAGCAGTGGTCTCAAAGTACTGGCCCTGGGGTCATACGTGGCCTTCAAGATAGTTTAATCTGGCCCTCCCTTTTTTATTAGGTAAATTATTCATTTAGCCCCATCAATGTTTTTAGGGTTCTATTCGGTGTAACAAATTCTATATAGACACTCACAAGATAAATATAAAGACAAGAATGCATTGTCCAGTGTAGACTCCTATTATGCACTGCTTGGATAAATGTCACTTTTTGATTCAGTTCCAGAATGATCACTTCACTTGGCACTTACAAGATAAATATACACTGTGTATGTCTATTGAGGGCTATTACTCCCATAATGCACTACTACTTGGGTAAATGTCACTTCCAGTTTCTAGTATATCCAGTTCCAGAGCACTCACTCTGTTCAAGTGGCCCCCATAGGAGAAAAACACTTGGCCAGTGACCCCTGGATACAATGAACTTGATCCCCCTGGATTAGAAGCTCCTATTGCCCCATTGTGAAACAAATTGATACCCTTATCAAAACTCTAACCTCTACTTCCCAGTGAATACACAGACACAGGTTCTTGGCGGGATTGAAAAGGTCACATTTATTAACTCAAAGTCAAATCATTTGCATTATGGCAGAATTAGAGTTAGAGAGGCCCATAATAAATCAAAATGAAATAGCATTTATATAATCCAAATAAACAAGCACAAGAATGAGCAAATTTGAGCCCACATCTCAAGTGGTGTATATCCCGTACGCCACCTGTGGTGCAGCTGCATTAGGAGGGTCCTCTAGACAATCCACAGCTGTGCGCCTATGTGCCAGGCCACAAATAAAAAATGGTTAGCATATGTCCACTTCCTGTTGCATTGTGCTTTATACCCTCCCCCCCCAAAAAAAACTTTAATTTTCTCTACCCCCCACCTTCCTTTTGGCTACCCTTACCTGGAATTCGGTCTGCTTTTGCCTGACCCCCTCCTGTTGCAGGAACCCTTCCCCTTAAAAGAACATTGTATGCTAGATTTTTCATTGAATACATTTTTTTAGATAATCTGGAGAAAGAAAAACAGAGACGCAACAATGGCCTAGTACCACCAAAACAGATTATGTGAATTAATATAGTAAGAAATATACTCACAAGAGTATTGCACCCAATGGTGCTATTCAGGCAGGCTGGAACTTTTGCAGTAGTCCAGCTCACTGATTACATCCAGCAGTCATGTCAGGTCTGGAACATATAAGAGAGTAGTCTCTTTGTCTGTAAAAGAACCAACAACCATAGCCCAATACCGTTTGTGCTTGGGCACACATCTTTTTTCCTTTTTTTCTTATTTTTTTAGATGATCCATTTATATAGCCCACCTGGGAGTGTTTTTTTTTTTTTACAAATGTATAGTTTTGCTTATTTTTAAATATGTGCTGATTTTCAGACTCCTAACCAAGCCTCAAAGTTGTATATGTAAACTGATGTCTACAGACTCCTGGTTGTGTAATGGGTCAATTCATATGCAGGGGAGGGGAGAGGGGGAGTGTCTGCTCTTCCAATTTCTTAGCCCATTTCAGTGGGTGTCTCAGCCTAACCTAATCAACAGTGCTAATCTGGGAGCTTCTAAGTAAGTTTTTAAAAGGTTTTATATTGGATTTTAATATCAGTATCTGTTTTATTCTTCTTTATAGTAGTGTCTATTACATGCAGTTATATTAAAATTGGTGTATGCATTCCCTTTAAGCTGCTCCCTTCCCATTATGGTTAGTACACTGTCTTTAGAAGTGCCTTTCCTGTTTGTTATGCCAGCTTTACAGTTCACTGACAATTTTCATAATTTTTGCATGCTTTAACCCCTTAATGACCGAGGACGTGCAGGGTACGTCCTCAGAAAAAAGGCAGTTAACGCCTGAGAACGTACCCTGCACGTCCTCGGTGTGGAAAGCAGCTGGAAGCGATCCTGCTCGCTTCCAGCTGCTTTCCGGTTATTGCAGTGATGCCTCGATATGGAGGCATCCTGCAATAACCTTTTACGGCCATCCGATGCAGAGAGAGCCACTCTGTGGCCCTCTCTGCACCGGACATCGATGGCCGGTATCGTTGGTGGGTGGGAGTCGGTGTGGGAGGTGGGTGGCGGCCATCGATGGCCCTGGTCATGTGGAGGGGGGCGGGATCATGGGCGGGGAAGTCCGGGGGGGCGCGCGCACGTGCACGAGGGGGCGGGCGCGTGCACGGGGAGGGAGCGGGTGGGAGCCGCTACACTACAGAAAAAATGTGTCCCAAAGCTAAATAAAAGTGGGACATTTAATCTAAAAAAATACCCCATTAGGTGTAATTTCGGTGGTGGGGGTTGGTGCGTGGGTGGGGGGGAGCTACACTACAGAAAAAATTTCAAAAAATAAAAAAATAAACATTTAATTGTTCAAACTGGGTACTGGCAGACAGTTGCCAGTACCCAAGATGGCCCCCAATAAGGCTGAGGGGGAGGCTTAGAGAGCTGTTTTGGGGGGGATCAGGGAGGTTGGGGGTTAAGGGGGGACCCTAAACACAGCATATGTAAATATGCTTTTTTTTTTTTCTTTTAAAAAAACCCCCAAAAACTTTTATTTTAGTACTGGCAGACTTTCTGCCAGTACTTAAGATGGCAGGGATAATTGTGGGATGGGGGAGGGTAGGGAGCTGTTTGGGAGGGATCAGGGGGTGGGATGTGTCAGGTGGGAGGCTGATCTCTACACTAAAGCTAAAATTAACCCTGCAAGCTCCCTACAAACTACCTAATTAACCCCTTCACTGCTAGCCATAATACACGTGTGATGCGCAGCAGCATTTAGCGACTTTCTAATTACCAAAAAGCAACGCCAAAGTCATATATGTCTGCTATTTCTGAACAAAGGGCATCCCAGAGAAGCATTTACAACCATTTGTGCCATAATTGCAGCAGTTTGTAAATAATTTCAGTGAGAAACCTAAAATTGTGAAAAAATTAACGTTTTTTTTAATTTGATCGCATTTGGCGGTGAAATGGTGGCATGAAATATACCAAAATGGGCCTAGATCAATACTTGGGGTTGTCTACTACACTACACTAAAGCTAAAATTAACCCTAGAAGCTCCCTACATGCTCCCTAATTAACCCCTTCACTGCTGGGCATAATGCACGTATTGTGCGCAGTGGCATTTAGCAGCCTTCTAATTACCAAAAAGCAAAGCCAAAGCCATATATGTCTGCTATTTCTGAACAAAGGGGATCCCAGAGAAGCATTTACAACCATTTATGCTATAATTGCATAAGTTGTTTGTAAATAATTTCAGTGAGAAACCTAAAGTTTGTGAAAAAATTTGTGAAAAAGTGAACAATTTTTTTTATTTGATCGCATTTGGCGGTGAAATGGTGGCATGAAATATACCAAAATGGGCCTAGATCAATACTTTGGGATGTCTTCGAAAAAAAAATATATATATGTCAATGGATATTCAGGGATTCCTGAAAGATATTAGTGTCCCTATGTAACTAGCGCTAATTTTGAAAAAAAAGTGATTTGGAAATAGCAAAGTGCTACTTGTATTTATGGCCCTATAACTTGCAAAAAAAGCTAAGAACATGTAAACATTGGGTATTTCTAAACTCAGGACAAAATTTAGAAACTATTTAGCATGGGTGTTTTTTGGTGGTTGTAGATGTGTAACAGATTTTGGGGGTCAAAGTTAGAAAAAGTGTGTTTTTTTCCATTTTTTCCTCATATTTTATAAGATATGATGAAAATAATGGTATCTTTTGATAGTCCATTTAATGGCGAAAAAAACGGTATATAATATGTGTGGGTACAGTAAATGAGTAAGACGAAAATTACAGCTAAACACAAACACCGCAAAAATGTAAAAATAGCCTTGGTCCCAAACGGACAGAAAATGGAAAAGTGCTGCGGTCATTAAGGGGTTAAAGTTGTTTGGGCAGTACAGACAATCAGAAAAATAAGATTGTGATGTGGTGGTAGTTCACATGCCAACAATGACATCACAGAGTACAAGTAGGATAAAAAACACTTATATGGCATTATAGGCAATATAGAGTATGGGCACCTAAAATGAAAATACTGCCTCAGTTATTTTGCCTCTGTTTTCATAAAAAGGAAATTGATATTACATTATTATATGTAAATATATGAAATTGCAAAATACAAAACTATATTAAATAAAATATATTTACATTTATATCTATTCAGGGAAATTAGCAGCTAAGAAACAAAAACTAATTACATTTTTAACCATCGGATAATGATATTCTCACAGTTACTGTGTATAATTAAACTTCTACTATTCCCAGTAATTGTAGGTGATACGCGGTATCACAATCAGAACAGAATCCCTTATAATTTAATACCTTATTGCAATTATTTCACTGTTATATTGGAGAGCATCAGGGACTATGCTAGATAGTAATATTTTTTAGACATTTATTTCTAATTCTGATGCCACCAGTAATTGATTTTGGAGTCACATTTTACTATGATTAACGCTATTATTTCAGCCGAAATGCGTAAGACCGACTGGCAGCTGATGGTCATGGCTTTTTGTTATCTTATTTTTCAGTTTTAAACCCCCACGTTCTTTTTAAGTGTGTTTTTCTATTTTTGAATAAAATTGTCACTATTCATCTTACCGGAGCTCACTGGATTCTTTCTGTTTGTTACATTTTGCTACTCGTTTTAATATTCTGAAGAACTTAACACTAAACCAAGAGCAAAGGGGTAACAGTTACATTCCAAATCAGGTGCTTTCATCAACCTCAAGCTTCCTATAAAGCATGGAGGCCCCACATTGAATCATAATGACTGCAAATATATTATTAAAGAATGATCCCAGGAGCCAAGTCTGCAAATAATTCTGGAGGAGGTCCAGCTGAGAAACATAATCAAGGGAAGCAGCTATTATGTTTGTCTCTGTCCAAGGTTGCTATGAGTAGACTAGCACCTGGGGTTAACACCGAACATGGTTTTAATTTGCAGGGTGAGCTCAAAAACTATTTCAAATAAAAGTTATATAGCTAAAATATGTCCAATAATACATGTGATCATATTTAGGCTTTATTGTTCTTTTTACAACTAGTCTGCTTCTCAGCAAGATGTGACTGGCATGGAGCAGCAAACCTAGATTTATTTATTTGAAAATATTAGTTAATTAAAAAAGATATTTTTATAGCTTTAATAAAAGGAATCTCTGTTATGTTTATATTCAGTCTTCAATTTCAGATATGGTTAATTAAGGCAGTGTGGGGATATAACAGGACTATCTTTCAGTAGGAGGAGCATCATAAGACATAAATATAAGAGTGTACTTGCAGTTATGTTGTCAAGTGAGGTAGAGGATAATTCAGCAGGAGAAATTGTTGTTAAATTTGTGTGACACATTAATTGTGCAGCCTAGCAAACAAAATAACACCTTAATTTAACGTGGACACATACTTTTTCTAACAATGGTTCATGGTTTTTTTTTTTGGGGGGGGGGGGGTAATTCTGGTCTGCAACTAGTTTTTATTTCTTTAGATAAAGCTTTAAACTAAGAAGGGTCTATATTTCCTGTTGAAAGCGTAATTCTCATTGAATACTTACACATGTTTAAGGGATTCCTGAATTCCATTACAGTATGTGTCCCTATTATCTTTACTGAAAGTCCATTCCATTAATCAGCTTCTCCTTCAGTAAAGAAATGTTTACCCAAATTACCTCTGCGCTCCCTAGTTTAAACACTAAGATTAGTACCACATGAATACATCATATGTCAATATCTGTTCTTACACAGGTGCTAAGTGATATTTACAGTGCCAAATAAATTAAATCCATTATCCTGACATGGTTTATTGCAGTAAACTGTGCTGTCTTTCATCTTGGTTTATTTTTTATTTTATTTTTTTATTTTTTTGCTGATTGGCTTTATGTAAAATTAAATTGTTTGTTTTTAAAGGGTTTCTATTATTTTTTTTCTACCACTGAACTCAAACTCAAAAGGTCTTCCATACTGTCTTTATTTGTAAATAGGTACTACATTACCAATTATCCAACAGTTCAGAAAAACTCCTGTCAACAGTCGAAAATGGCTGCCAAGCTCCACCCACATCTTTCTTCTTGTCCAGTTAGCTGTTATCTTGTATGACAGTTAAGCAGCGCACATTTAATATTTTTCAGTTATCTATTTCAAATTGCACATGCACAAATCAGAATGGGAGAGTAGGAAAACTAATTTAAGGGTTGATCGTGATTGGAGAAACTTAACATACCAAAAAATACATGCAATAGGTGGGCGGAGCTTGGTGTCCATTTTCAGCTTCTCAGAGGCGTAACTAGAAACCACAGGGCCCAGGTGCAAGAATCTAAGAAGGGCCCCCCCACCACCCCTCCCCCCTCCAAAAAAGGTGAATTTAATACATTTTTATTTTTTTTTACATTTAACGCAGAAAAAAATGTCAATCAGATTACATGTCTGCAAAAGGAGGTACCCTGTGCCCACAGTCTGTGAGATGGTCTGACCCCCTATTACTGTATATATATATATAGTGACACTATTTAACCCCCAGTACTGTATATAGTAAGTTAGTGACACAGTCTGTAATCTGCCGGTGAGATGGCTGGCCTGACCCTACCCGCCCCAGTACTTTATAAAGTGACCACAGTAGTCAGTGTTATGGTCCAGCCCCCATACTGTATATAGTGGTACTGTATAGTGACACTGTTTACCCCCTCCCCCCATGCTGTAGTAACAAGGTCTATAATTTGCTGGTTCCACAAACATACACAAACACACATACATGCATAAATACACACACAGTCACATACATACATACACATACATACACACACACCATACACACACACATAAACACCAATGGGTAAAACAGAAACATTAACCCATGTAGTCATGTCACACTCACATGATATCAGTGCAGGCAGTGGTAGGTTAACGTTTTTTATTAAAAAAAAAATATAATTTTTTTTTTTTTTTTTAAAGCTGGGCCCCCACCCTCATAGGCCCAGTCGCGCCTGCGACCTCTGCACCCTCTGTAGTTTTGCCCCTGCAGCTTCTAACAAACGACAAATGTTTCAATGTTTCATGTACTTCTTACAAGCTTATAGATGTGGGACCAGTTGCAGGATGCTTCTCTGGTAAGTAACAATAAGTAATCAAAATTATGAATTGGGACTAGACTGTCCCTTTAACAAATAGACGCTTGAGTTTACTTTACTCGATTCCAGATATCATGCTGGACGCCAAAGGGGGGCACATTACGATTGGCTACAGCGTGATTCGTCATTTTTCACTAAAATAGACTATGAGTTGCGGGTGGAGGAGTGGCGGAATGTATAAGAAAATGAAAGGGTGATTACTTATATATTTTAGCATCTACAATGATTTTAATTAATGAAAGTGCCTTTCATTTACACCAAGATTACAAGTTTTGCACTATACCAGTGGGTAATTAAACGCAAAAAAATTATTATTAAGTTATCGCACTTTCCATAGAGCTGCCATTAGTTACTGAAAAACCTTCTCTTGTTGTGCAGTATGGTGCGATAAGCTTCATACCGCACAAAACCCAAGGCCTGAGTTGACGTGCTCATGCACGTTTTCCCCCATAGACATCAATGGAGAGAAAGTGTTAGAAAAAAACTAACACCTGCTAAGGCAGAATGGAGATCTCCGTAACACAACCCCATTGATGGCTATGGGGAAAAGAAAGTTATGTTAAAACCACTGTAACATATACCCCTAGTCTACATACCACTAATCCGCCGCCCCCTGACATCGCTGACACTAAATAAAATTATTAACCCTAATCTTCCGCCCCCAACATTGCCTAAACTAAATAAAATGATTAACCCCTAATCCGCCGCCCCCCACATTGCAACTACTACACTAAACCTTTTAACCCCTAAACCACTGGCCTCCCACATCGCAACACACTAAATTATACTATATTAACCCCTACAAAACCTAACACTCCCACCCTAATTTTAAATTAAATTTACAATACAACTATCTTTAAATAAATAAAACCTGTGAAATTAAAAAAAAATCTAAGTTTAAAATATAAAGTACTTTTTTAAAACAATAAAATTAACGGGAAAAAACATAAAATACAAATTAAAAAAAATCCTAACACTATGAAAAAAAATACATTACAAAAAATTATAAAAACAAAAAAGCCCCCCACCAAATAAAAACACCTCATAACCCAAATAAAAACACCTCGTAACCTAACAATAAACTACCAATAGCCCTTAAAACGGCCTTTTATAGGGCATTGCCCTGAAGCAATCAGCTCTTTTACCTTAAAAAATTACAAATTCCCCCTAAAAGTAACCCCCCCCACCCAACCAACCCCCCAAAATAAAAAACCTAAGTCTAAAAAAACCTAAGCTACCCATTGCCCCTAAAGGGGCATTTGTATGGGCATTGCTTGTTTGTTCCCAAAGCCCTAATCTAAAAAAAAAACACCCAAAAAATTAAAGTCCAAACATCCATCTTCATCCAGGTGGCAAAAAGTCTTCATCCATTGCGGGGGCTATCTTCTATCTTCATCCCGATGGTGCAGAACTATGGAGGGGCAAAGCTGTGGAGGCACGGAGCATGGTCACCGGTGGCATGGACATCCGGCGTGAAGGATCCTCTTCATATGATCAACGCCGTACACTCAGCTACTGAAATCCTATTAGCTGTTCAAATCAGAGCTGTGGAGGCACCTCCACAGCTCCGTTCCACTGGGATGAAAATAGAAGATGCCCCCGCGATGGATGAAGACTTCTCACCACCTGGATGAAGATGGATGTCCAGACTCAAGAACTGTGAGTAGATTTCCTGTGGTTAGTGTTAGTTTTATTTTTTGGGTGTTTTTTTTTTTTTAGATTAGGGCTTTGGGCACAAAAGAGCTGAATGTCATTTTAAAGGGGCAATTGGTATTTTAGGATTTTTTTAGACTTAGGTTTTTTATTTTGGGGGGTTGGTTGGATGGGGGGTTTTTACTTTTAGGGGGGCTTTGTAAATGTTAAGGTAAAAGAGCTGATTGCTTCAGGGCAATGTCCTACAAAAGGCCCTTTTAAGGGCTATTGGTAGTTTATTGTTAGGTTAGGAGGTGTTTTTATTTTGGGGGGCTTTTTTGTTTTTATAGGGGTATTAGATTAGGTTTAATTGTTATTATTTTGAATAATTTTGTTTATTAGTTTTGTAATCTTAGAGTTTTTTATTTTTGGTAATTTTAGAGTTTTTATTTTTTGTAAAAATAATATGTAATTTTTTTTATTTTTCCTAGTGTTAGGATTTTTTTAATTTGTAATTTAGGTTTTTTATTTTTTGTTAATTTTATTGTTTTAAAATAGTAATGTCAGGTTACTTTATAGTTTAAACTTTGTTATTTCACAGGTAAGTTTTTATTTATTAAAAGATAGTTATATTGTAAATTTAATTTAAAATTAGGGGGTATTAGGTTTAGAGGTTAATAGTTTAATTTAGTGTGTTGCGATGTGGGGGGCCAGCAGTTTAGGGGTTAATAGGCTTATTATAGTACTAGTCCTAAAGCCTGTGTACACTGGCCAATTTTTTTAAATACTGCGGTTCCAACCCTTGCTCCCTCTCTCCCCCTCTTTTTTGTTCTCTCTCTCTCCCCATCTCTTTTGCTCTCTCTCCCCCTCTTTTGCTCTCTCTCTCCCCTCTCTTTTGCTCTCTCTCCCCTCTCTTTTGCTCTCTCTCCCATCTCTTTTGCTCTCTCTCTCTCTGCTCTCTTTTGCTCTCTCTCTCCCCCCTCTTTTGCACTCTCCCCCCCTCTTTTGCTATCTCCCCCTCTTTTTTGTTCTCTCTCTCTTCCCATCTCTTTTGCTCTCTCTCCCCCTCTTTTGCTCTCTCTCTCTCTCTCCCCCTCTCTTTTGCTCTCTCTCCCCTCTCTTTTGCTCTCTCTCCCCTCTCTTTTGCTCTCTCTCTCTCTGCTCTCTTTTGCTCTCTCTCTCCCCCCTCTTTTGCACTCTCCCCCCCTCTTTTGCTATCTCCCCCGTCTTTTGCTCTCTTTCCTCTCTTTTGCTCTCGCTCTCTCTCTCTCCCCCTCTCTTTTGCTCTCTCTTTCCCCCCTCTTTTGCTCTCTCTCTCTCCTCTCTTTTGCTCTCGCTCTCTCTCCCCCTCTCTTTTGCTCTCTCTCTCTCCCCCCCTCTTTTGCTCTCTCTCTCTCCCCTCTCTTTTGCTCTCTCTCTTCCTCCTCTCTTTTGCTCTTTCCATCCTCTCTTTTGGTCTCTCCTTACTCTCTTTTGGTCTCTCTCTCTCCCCCTCCTCTCTCCCCTCTGTTTTGCTCTCCCCTCTGTTTTCCTCTCTCAATTGACCATGCCGCTGCCACCACGGCTGCTCCCGTCAGCCACGCCCATTCACGCGCGCTCCTCCAGGCCATGCTCCTCGCCACGCCTGCCAGCCATGCCCACATCAAAACACGTCCAGTCACGCCCCCATCATGGCATGCCAGGCCCTGCCCCCACCAGGCAGCTTCCACAGTGCGCACTCCTCTGCTGCTCAAGGCCAGGTATGTTTGTTCTCGTGCAGTCTCTACTGTGCATGACTGCATCTTACAAACATACCTGGCCTTTTATTATATAGAATTAGGAATGTGGGGGGCCGGCGGTTTAGGGGCTACTAGATTTATTTAGTGTTGGCGATGTGGGTGGGTGGCAGTTTAGGAGTTATTAGGTTTATTATAGTATTTGCAATGAAGGAGGGTGGCAGTTTAGGGGTTAATAGGTAGTTTATGGTTGTTAGTGTACTTTGTAAAATTTTAGTTATGAGTTTTGTGAAAGAATTTTGTTTTGTAAAATCCATAACTACGGGTCTCAGATCGCGGTATGGATCAGGGCAGTATAGGCTATAACCCAAGCCTTTTAACCGGACCGCACAACCTGTAATACGACGCTATGGAAATCCTGCACTTTAATTAGTGCAGAATGGATCATTGCAATACAAGCTAAAACACTTGCATTATAGCTATACTGCAGCGACTTGTAATAGGGGAGACCTGCCATTTCCCACGCAATGGCCAATACATATACAATACATATAGAAAAACATAAAAACATATGTACACACATATACATGCAAATATATATATATAAATACATATAAATATTTAGACATGTATATGTATGTATCTCTATGTTAAAGCCATTTACAGCCTTTTTCCCGTAACACTTGAGACCTCATATCTTTGAACTCTTATAACTTTTTACCCTTATAACTTTTTATTGCAATTTTCTTAATAATTTTTATAACATAGTGTTATTATGAGACTAACTTTTTTGTCTCACATAACAGTTAACGCTATCCCAACGCACATTAAATTTGATTGCGCTGAAGCGAACACATTTACTTACAACCTGTAATACGAGCTCTACTTCCAACACACGCAAAGAGACACATTAAACCCCTTATCGCTCAACAGTTATCTTCCCCTCCTTTCTTCAACCATTAGATGTGTCAGAAGGCAACAAGGCCATTTAGTGACTACAGTAGGTCCAGGAAGGTAAGTAGCAGGAGGTGAGCGTTCCATAGTGAGGAATTCATTATCATTTTTCATGTCAGTCTTGGCACACTAGCATGATAACTTGCACTCTTGATTGCTACCAGCTGATACTATTGTAATGCTGGTGTCTAGGTAAGCACCTATAACAAAGCAAATGCCTTTGCATTACACATATACCTTGATGGCCATTGCTATGGCTGCTTCACACTCCGTTGGCGCTATCGTGACCTCACGTTTGCACGACTTTTGGCTCAAACCTGCACCTATATAATGCAGCCTCACTTCCTTGCCCAAGTATAGGTTTACTCTGTGTTTACTCTGTGTTTCCCAGGGTGTTCTTTTACATTGTTTTTGTTGCTGAATACTGCTTTGCTTTATGACCTACTCTTTTTCCATCCTCATTGGTACCTTGAAAGGATGGACTGTCTACCCATTGCTGAACACTGCCTTGTATTGTGACCTTCTCTTTTGCCTTGCCCATTGGTTCTCAGGAAGATTCATTTTCTCTTGTTATTGTGGCTATCTTTGTTCTACCTCATTTCTTTAATCCAATTAACTTTATTCCTTGGATTTTTCTTTATCCTTCCACTTGATGCCGGAATAAGAAGGCTACTGGACAGGATTGGTTTAATAGAGCAATATCCCCCAGACATAACAACAAGCAGACACTCCAGCTGGTGCACTGATATTTTGTTGCTTTGGCTCCTGAACTCTTTTGTTTGTTTGTTCATTCTACTCCCATTCCTTCCTAACCTGGTTTCCAGACTATGGATTTCCTGTCTCTGGACTGTTTTATGGTCTTGCTTTGTTTGCCTGAACCTTGTGTCTGATGCCTGACTGACTAGATTTCATGATTCCCTGACACTGGCTATTTCCTTGTACCTGATTTTGGATTCTGCTACAAGCTTGACACACACTTTTTTAAGCCCCTATGCTTCCACTTAACCAGCAATCTTGCTAAGTTAGGTTGATGGCTAGAGGTGTAGAGTCTATCTGACTCTACACCAGGAAAGCACATTTATACTCCAACCTAAAATATTAACTCTATAGCAGGCCAAATGGCCAATTCTGATTCTCATTCTCTTGCTCTGATTTATTTAGTTCTAACCTAAAATATTAAAACCATTCCACCTGTTTAAATGGGTTTTCAAGAGGTTAAAGATGATGAATTTGATAAATCAAAACCTTAATCACTTTGCATAGAACATTGGTATGAAAGGAATGCATTATAATGAGTCCAGAATTTGTGCACAAATATATCATTTTGAATTCTACAGCTTTGCAGAAATCAATGTAACGTTACCTCTTTTTGGCAGAAGCAGTATATGGAGATATGGGGATCATGATGTGCTAGATCATTCTATTATTGCACTTGCACAAAAATCAGCCCCAGATAGACATCACTTATCCTGTGGTAAATAAATACATCAAGGGGTTAGCACTAAAAAGTAAACAGAGATCCAGCCATTCTCTAATGCACAATATTTATTATTTATACTCAAGTCATTAGAAATATGTCTAACACAGCGGCTAATATTGTAAAGTTATACACAGTTTTAAACTACATGAATTGAAAAGAATATAAATGTAAAACTATATAACTATTCTGTATGGGAAGATCAGTATAAATATCAACACAAAAAAATGTAAATTTAAATGTAATTTTTTTGTGCTTTTTTGAGTAAATACTGAGGGGCGGATTCATCATGTATGCAGCAGTTTCCACGCGTGCCTTCAGGCTTGTCCTTAAAGGGACACTCAAGTCAAAATTAAACTTTAATTATTCAGATACAGCATGCAATTTTAAACAACTTTCCAATTTACTTCCATTAAAAAAGTGCAGTCTTTTTATATTTAATGCTCCTACTGAGCATGTGCAAGAATTCACAGAAAAAAGCGTATATGCATTTGTGATTGGCTGATGGCTGTCACATGGTATGTATATGCATTTGTGATTGGCTGATGGCAGGCACATGGTACAGGGGAGTGGAAATAGACATAACTTTTAAAATTGTCAGAAAAAAAATCTACTATTCTTTTGAAGTTTAGACTAAGTGCTATTGCATTGGCTTGCTATCTTGCATTTGTTGATTTGGCAACTATTGTGTTGACTGGTCCTTTAAGAGCACTGCTCCTTAACTTGTCCGCTAACTCTAAGGTGGCCAACAGCAATCCGCCCGATCGCATATGATCGGGTTTATTGACACCCCCTGCTAGCGGCCGATTGGCCTTGAATGTGCATGGGACGGCATTGCACAAGCATTTCTAGTGAAATGCTTGTGCAATGATAAATGCCGACAGCGTATGCTGTCGGAATTTATCGATGTGTGGCGGCACTCCAGTCTGTTTTTAAAATATGGCACAGAGTTGAATAAGCAAGTCCATAAATCTGGATATAAAATCTTATGTTCCCAAATTGATTACTTAGAATTCTTCCTGTATATGTGGCAAATACACCAACGGCTAGATTTAGAGTTTTGTCAGTAAAGACCCACGTAGCTAACGCTGCTTTTTTTCCCAACGCACCCTTAAGACAACGCTGGCATATAGAGTTGTCTGAGGGGCTGCGGTAGGCTCAAAAAAGGGTGCGTTGAGCCTAACTTAGCTCCACTTCAACCCTCAATACCAGCGTTGCTTACGGTAGCGGCAAGCAGCTAAAACATGCTCATGCACGATATCCCCATAGGAAACAATGGGGCAGTTTGGGCTGAAAAAAAAACCTAACACCTGCAAAAAAGCAGCGTTCAGCTCCTAACACAGCCCCATTGTTTCCTATGGGGAAACACTCTCTAAGTCTACACCTAACACCCTAACATGAATCCCGAGTCTAAACACCCCTAACCTTACACTTATTAACCCCTAATCTGCTACCTCCGCTATCGATAACACCTGCATTATACCATTAACCCCTAATCTGCTGCTCCGGACACTGCCACAACCTACATTATCCTTATGAACCCCTAATCTGCTGCCCCTTACACCGCCGACCCCTATATTATAATTATTAACCCCTAATCTGCCCCCCCCCAACGTCGCCGCCACCTTACCTACACTAATTAACCCCTAATCTCCAGCCCGCACCTTCACCGCTACTATAATAAATTTATTAACCCCTAAACCTAACTCTAACCCTAACCCTAAACCCCCCTATCATAAATATAATTTAAATTAAACGAAATAATATTCCTAAAATTAAATAAAACAATCCTATTTAAAACTAAATACTTACCTATAAAATAAACCCTAAAATAGCTACAATATAACTAATAATTACATTGTAGCTATGTTAGGATTTATATTTATTTTACAGGCAACTTTGTATTTATTTTAACTAGGTACAATAGCTATTAAATAGTTAATAACTATTTAATAGCTACCTAGTTAAAATAATTACAAAATTACCTGTAAAATAAATCCTAACCTAAGTTACAAATACACCTAACACTACACTATCATTAAATTAATTAAATAAATTACATACAATTAGCTAAAATAAAATACAATAAAATAAACTATACTATAATACAAAAAACAAACACTAAATTACAAAAAATAAAAAGCATTACAAGCAGTTTAAACTAATTACACCTAATCTAATCCCCCTAATAAAATAAAAAAGCCCCCCAAAATAAAAAATTCCCTACCCTATTCTAAAATACAAAAGTAATCATCTCTTTTACCAGCCCTTAAAAGGGCTTTTTGCTGGGCATTGCCACAAAGTAATCAGCTCTTTTACCTGAAAAGAAAAATACAATACCCAACCCAACATTACAACCGACCTCCCATACTCCCCTACTCTAACCCACCCAAACCCCCCTTAAATAAACCTATCGCTAACCCCCTGAAGATCATCCTATCTTGAGTCGTCTTCACCCAGCCGAGCCAAATTCTTCATCCAAGGTGCGCAGAGGAGGTCCTTGATCCGGTAGAAGTCTTCATCCAAGCGGCAAAGAAGAGGTCCTCCATCCGGTAGAAGTGTTCATCCAGGCGGCGTCTTCAATCTTCATCCATCCATCCAGAGCGGAGCGGAGCCATCTTCAACGGAGCCGTTGCGGAGCCATCCTCTTCAACCGACGGACTAACGAATGAAGGTTCCTTTAAGGGACGTCATCCAAGATGGCGTCCCTTCAATTCTGATTGGCTGATAGAATTCTATCAGCCAATCGGAATTAAGGTAGAAAAAATCTGATTGGCTGATGCAATCAGCCAATCAGATTGAAGTTCAATCCAATTATCTGATTCAATCAGCCAATTGTATTGAACTCGCATTCTATTGGCTGTTTCGATCAGCCAATAGAATGCGAGTTCAATACGATTGGCTGATTTTATCAGCCAATCAGATTTTTTCTACCTTAATTCTCATTAGTCCGTTGGTTGAAGAGGATGGCTCCGCGTCAGCTCCATTGAAGATGGCTCTGCTCCACTCTAGATGGATGAAGATTGAAGACGCCGCCTGGATGAACACTTCTACCGGATGGAAGACCTCTTCTTTGCCGCTTGAGTAACCTCTCTTGGCTCCTGTGAAACCTCTGTTGGCCTCTTTGTCTGCTCTCACAGATTGTTATGAGCCTCCTCTGGAGTGAAATGTATTCCTCACCCAGGGGAGAATACAGTGCATCCACAGGCTCTTCAGCAGCAGGCTTCTAAGTTCTTGAGGTGCAGGTACAGCTGCATCTGCTGCTGCTTGTGGGACATCCTCAGCTGCATCTTCTGCTGCTTGTGGGACATCCTCAGCTGCATCTGCTGGTGCTTGTGGGACATCCTCAGCTGCATCTGCTGGTGCTTGTGGGACATCTTCAGCTGCATCTGCTGGTGCTTGTCGGACATCCTCAGCTGCATCTGTTGGTGCTTGTGGGACATCTTCAGCTGCATCTGCTGGTGCTTGTGGGACATCTTCAGCTGCATCTGCTGGTGCTTGTGGGACATCCTCAGCTGCATCTGCTGGTGCTTGAGTAATTCCAGCTATATGCTCATCTGCAGATGGTGGAGCTCTCCCAAGGGAAGAGGATGGTGGAGCTCTCCCAAGGGAAGAGGATGGTGGAGCTCTCCCAAGGGAAGAGGATGGTGGAGATCTCCCAAGGGAAGATGATGGTGGAGCTCTCCCAAGGGAAGAGGATGGTGGAGCTCTCAGGGTGGATTGGTAGTCCCATTGATGACCAGTGTGTGACCACTCAGCCTGTCCAGTTTGCACTTCTTGTGACATACCCTGTGCGTAAAAGCAATGACTGCCCTGATATTGTGTTGGGGGGGTAAAGACATGGACCCTTTGTGGCTGACTTGGCTCCCCCTCAAAGCCAAAAGAAGAATATTCTTCTGGCCAGGAATCTTGCCAGGGGTCATATGTCAATGGTGGTGGCATCACCTCCGGGTCCTCTACTGAAGCCATCCAACCCCGCTCATGCCTGGGAGCATAATGTTCATGTGGATGCCTGAAGACTGGTGGTGGTGGCTGCATGCCTGTGACTGGTGGTGGTGGTGGTGGAAGTGGAGGTGGCGACATGCCTGTTTGCATCCTGGTGACAGCAGGTTCTGTGGAGGAGTCAAATGATGAGAGGGATTAGTACAGTCATATATATGTCCATGTGGGCATACAATATACATTGATACATACTAGGGCCTATACTCATTCTCATGTCAAACTCTATAACATGCATGTGCACAATGTGATTTGTGATATGAGGGATTTTAAAGTGTACAGTATACAGGTATGTGTTTCATACAATAGTTATGTGTAGATGTCAATGATGGAAAAAATGTGTTCTTTAAGTGACACTATGGTCACACAATTTACTTTAGCCTGATGTAGGCACTGAACCTGCTTTCTGAGCTAAAAGTATTGTGATGGCTATTGTGTCCATTTACTGAAAACTCTACATGTGGCTTGTGGCCTGTGTTACTCTGAGACATGTTAGTATTGCACTATTCCACCTCATATCATGAATTGCATTGTGTTAAGTAGCATTAATGTTAGATATAATTGTAGATGTTTTTGTTAGTAGGCCAAATACCATGCTCCTCATTGTGTACATGAATGTGTGACATTAAAGGATGTTATATCTCAAATACATATCATACTGGTGTGTGGGATGTTACTCACCAGCATGATGTGCTGTGGTTGCAGCCCTTGAGTCACGAACCCCTGGAAGTCCACAAACTGCTGTGATACTCAGGGACCTGCATATCATCCCCTGCCAGGTGTTGTATTCTTTGTCCAGGGGTGGACCACCGCCTGTTCCCCTCTGGTGCATGGCTTCCTGCCCCATCTTCTCTTTCACCCACCTCTTACAGTCATTCCACCTTTTTTTAAGGCCCTCAACAGTCCTCCTCTGCGGGACTACACTGTTGACGGCATCCTCTACCGCCAACCATGCTGTTTTACGCCTTCTGGCAACACCTTTGCCCTTCTCCTGGCCAAAGAGGGCACTGTGGTTGTCCATGATGGCCTGGATTAGGGCAACATTCTCATCAAATGAGAAGTTTGGACATCTCATCCTCTCATCCTCTGTGGACACTTGGCTTGCTCCCTGCGATGTCCCTGGTGTGGGTTCCTCCCTATCCTCTCCCTCCTCCCCCCTTCTGTCCCCATGTGCACCCTCTGTCCCTCTCCTTGATGTGCCTGGTCTCTGGGGCTCTCGGGCATCTCCCTTCTAGCTCTCCCTCTCCCCACTCCACTTACTCCCTGACGGGGGCCCCGCTCCTCCTGTCCTCTACAATACTCCTCTCCCTTCCACTCATCCCCCCTCCTCCCCTCCGCCCTACCTCTCCCTGCCATTCTCACACTACACACACTCACTCACTCACTCACTCCCAGTTCAATCACACACAATCACAACCAAACACTCAGCCTATCACACTGTAAAATTGAAATAAAATGTGTGAGGTGTTATAAAAAAAAAGTGTTGTGTATTTTGTATATGTATGTATGCAATATGTGTGCAATATGTAAAAATATGTGTAAGTGTACAAGCTTTTCCAACCAACAATGAAACCTAACTAACTCCTCTGTTTGCGCCTCTCTCTCTACTCTGACTAATCCTCCACTCCACTGTAGTGTGCTGTAGCGCAACGAACCATCCAAACACACTGAAGAAAATGGATGCTGCGCATGGGTTTATATATGACTTTTGAATAGCGTAATTAGTTGGCGCATTTTTAGATGTAGTCGCGGGTGATTTTTACGAGTGTTAGCCTAATTTGCATAAAACTACTCTTTATTGAGACTTTACGTGGACAAAATACAGGCTTAAGTTACTTGCGACGAGTAAAATGTGTATTTGCGCACTTTTCGGAAGATCGCCAGTTTGTCCTACTTACGCATCTAACGGCGCAGTATATGTAATACCCCGATGTGCAAGGTGAAATTACGGGCGGCGCGGGTTCCCTCGCTTGCGCCAAAAACTGGCGCCCCTGATTACCATGTCCAGTGTTTAGCAGTCTCACAAACAGACTCACTGTTGTGCTGGAGTCTGCTCCACAATCTGACACTGTTTCAAACACTTACATGTTGTTAAAGGGGCATAATACTCATATGCTAAATCACTTGAAAGTGAAACAGCATAAGTGTAAAAAGCTGACAGGAAAATATCACCTGAACATCTTTGTAAAAAAGGAAGATATTTTACCTCAAAATTTCTTCAGCTCACCAGAGTAAGTGCTGTGTAAACAGTTATTCTTCAGCTGCTGTCCAGCTGCAAGTTGAAAAAAAAAACCAATAGCCAATCAGCATCAGCTGTGCTGAGGTCATGCATTGCTTTGCTGTGTTCATTGTAATTTTATGAAATATCATAGTAAACTTCATTAAACTGAATTGGAAAATAACATGACTGTGTCTGCACATGCCTGACGCACACTTCCTTGTAAGTCCTGGGACTAGCATCCTTATTACAGTGGGGTGCGAATACTTAGGAAATTTTAAGGTAAATATCTTCCTTTTTCACATAGAGATGTTCAGGTGATATTTTCTAGTCAGCATTTTACAGCTATGCTGCATCACTTTCAAGTGCTAAAATTTAAGAATATTATTATCTTACAGCGCTGCGTGTGGTGACCTCTAGCTCCTGTCTGTAGTGGCCCCCCCAAGCACCCACTAGGTGAATAGGAAATGAAAGAATAGATAGATAGGAGCGCCACAAATAGGCAAGGTCTTATATGATTTTTATTTGTAGGTCTAATGCTAGACCATGGGTTAGAATAGCATATATTAGATGTATAAAAAGGTCTCTGTATAAAATTATGTAGCACAGGGATAGGCTTAGATGTTTGATATAAAATTTATTACAATTTGCACAAAATATCATATAATTAGAAACAATTAAGTACAATTTGCACAAAATATCATATAATTAAAAACAATTAAGTACATGGATACATGTTGACAAAATCCTATTTTGTATAGGTATGTCCTAAAATAGTCTAAAACAAATTTGACTGTCTGAATGTTAAATTATATATGAGTCTCACATATATAATGGTGTGGTCGCTCTGATAAGTGACCTCTCTAATGTAGTTTACACAAAAGTTATGTGATAAAAACACAAGGACAACAATACAATGTCATATAAGGATGAAAACAATAATTGGTATAATGAACAAAGATGTGAACGTTTTGATCAAAAATATTAAAAAACCGGTCTCCAAAAAATGAGATCTACAAAAGCAGTTGAAACAAACATGTGAATATAAATACAAATAAAAAATGTGATCCACAAAACCATATATATATATATATACTCAGTCCAAAGTTGTGAAAACAAATCGCAAAAATTGTAAAAAATGTTGAAAGAATGCTGAAAAAGAAATATGAAGAACACAGATCCCAATACAGGTTACAAAAAGGATGAATACACACCCTTTCAGACAATTCTAGGACATATTTGATCCTTGTATATTTAGACAAAACATATACATTTTTATATTTTTATAATCTTAGATAGTCAAATAATATCTAATTAGGAGAATTACCATTATATATGGAATAGAACTTTAGGTGACAATAACAACGGAGTCACCAATCACAGATAGTAACACTTCAGACCTAAACCAAACCAATAAAGTGATGACATAAATCATAACAACTAGTTCTTTCTAAGATGTAGAGATCCCACCTAATATAGATAGTATGTTTTGTCAAACTAACCAATTTCATCATTTGAGCCCTCACTATCTTTTGTAATGTCCCATATCCCATTCATAACATCACCATGAAGTGATCCAAATAGTACTCACTGGCTGACAAGTTTCCTCTCGCTCCAATGTTCTCACTCTTGGGTCATATAAACATACCCTTTTCACATAATGCCCCACACTCCACTAAAGGCACCACCAACAAGCCACGTTCACATCTTTGTTCTTTATACCAATTATTGTTTTCATCCTTATATGACATTGTATTGTTGTCCTTGTGTTTTTATCACATAACTTTTGTGTAAACTACATTAGAGAGGTCACTTATCAGAGCGACCACACCATTATATATGTGAGACTCATACATAATTTAACATTCAGACAGTCAAATTTGTTTTAGACTATTTTAGGACATACCTATACAAAATAGGATTTTGTCAACATGGATCCATGTACTTAATTGTTTTTAATTATATGATATTTTGTGCAAATTGTACTTAATTGTTTCTAATTATATGATATTTTGTGCAAATTGTAATAAATTTTTATAACATTTTATATCAAACATCTAAGCCTATCCCTGTGCTACATAATTTTATACAGAGACCTTTTTATACATCTAATATATGCTATTCTAATCCATGGTCTAGCATTAGACCTACAAATAAAAATCATATAAGACCTTGCCTATTTGTGGCGCTCCTATCTATCTATTCTTTCACTTTCAAGTGCTTCAACATTTGGGTATCATGTCCCTTTAATACAAGTGTGGCTGTTCACTTTTTTTCACGTATCAATTTCAAAGTAATGCATGGGTACGGAATATTGGGCCAATTTATCATGGCCCGAATGGGGCCCTTATACCCCTGTTTCTGTGCGAGCCTTCAGGCTCGCCGGAAACAAGAGTTAAAAAGCAGTGGTCTTAAGACCGCTGCTCCTTAACTCGTCTGCCTCCTCTGTGGCTGCGGACATCAGTTTGCCTGATCGAATTTGATTGGGTTGATTGACACCCCCTGCTATCGGCCGATTGGCCACAAATCTGCAGGAAGTGGCATTGCACAAGCAGTTCACCAGAACTGCTTGTGCAATGTACGCTGTCGGCATTCAGCAATGCAAGGCAGACATGATTCACTATATATTCGATATGTCTGCCCGTGGTGGTCTACCCCTAAGTCTGGAATGTAAGTAAAATACAAATGGTCAATCAGAGATAAAAACTGACATAAGTCACCGCCAAGTAGGCTAGGCACCATTTAAGCTTTTTACCTGTAGGTTTTTGCCTTAGCAGAATAAAGCCGCAGAACTAATTAAAAACAGCAGTAGTTTGTAGCCACTATTCATTGACTATGCTGCCCGCTACCAGCTTATATTAACTACATGATTGATCCCTTTGTGGGCATTAAACACAGATCTGTTCAACAGTGCAAAACTAAAATGTTCTAGCACATTGCAGTATTTTAGTATTGCTCCTTTAAATACCTTTAAATACAGCACAATGCATAATTCTCCATTGAAAACAAAATATGGTAAATAAACCACTCTATATAAAGTAGAAGAGGCAAAAGTGTGTTTAAAGGGAAAGTCTACTCCAGAATTGTTATTGTTTAAAAAGATAGATAATCCTTTTATTACCCATTCTCCAGTTTTGCATAATAAACACGGATATATTAATACACTTTTTACCTCTATGATTATCTGTATCTAAGCCTCTATAGACTGCCCCTTATTTCAGTTATTTTGACAGATGCTATCTATATAGCACACATAAAGCACTGTCTAAGTGAAAACTGTAAAAAAATAGCATATGAGTATCCTAGGTTTAGCTTTCAACAAAGAATGCCATGAGTACAAAGCAAATTTGATGATAAAAATACATTGGAAAGTTGTTTAACCCTTTGAGTGCTAAAGACGGCTCTGAGCCGACGCAAATTGTCCCAGTCAGGTGCTGACGATGGCTCAGAGCCGTCGCTAGCACTCACCCACCTTGAGGGAAATCTGGGGGCTTCCACCTACTACCACAACAGCGTTCTAGCCTGAATAGTGAGAGGCATCTCCGGGTATTCACGATTCACGTGGTGACGTCACGCGCAATGACGTGATGACGTCACCGTGCAAATTTATTTAAAATTAACAATGGGCAATATAGGGAAATGGGGGCATGCTGCATAGAAGCCTGTATCTCATGCCTCTAAATAGCTACAGATCCCCAAGACCCACTGTTGGAAAGGTAATAGCCTAACCTTTCCAACAGTATAAGTCTTGAGGATCTAGAATAAAAAATAAATAGATTTTAAAAAATTAAAAAAAAAAAAAGCTCAAATCTAACTTAGGTGGGAAATGGCTTAGCAGCCAAAGGGTTAAAATTGTATGCCCTATCTGAATAATGAAAGTTTAATTTTGACTAGACTTTCCCTTTAAGTTAGAATATGTAATACAAAATATTTCTGGCACTAAAATGTAATAATTTCTGGCAATAAAATGTGGTCAATGCACCATAGCAAATGCATTTTTTATGAGTATGTTCTACAATGGTTCCCAGCCTTTTGTTACATAGTAAAAAAAACAGGTACAAAAGTTCTATAAGGGGTTTAAGTGTCTGAAAAAGTTTCAAATTTACTAGCATTCTTTAATTCTCTGCTTTGTATTGTTACAGCACACACTAATTAATTGAATTCCTTTGGACCTACTGTGAGACATTTCAATTGGCAATTAGACTGGAGAATTTATGCTTTCAATCGAATTACTGGAATTGGCCTCTTTTTTTTTTTCTCCTTTCTGTAGCTTTTCTGTTGAACGCATTAGACTCCATATTGTTCACAGACTCAGCTGCATGCTTTCTCATTACTTTGTGCGTCATAGCTATTCTTATTGTTGCTGTTGATGTAAAGTTAATTTTAGGTTTTCTGCTCGGAAACTCAGAATGGAAGTGGAAATCTAAGGGGAACAATACAAATAAGAATAATATTCATTTATAGTACTTGTTTGAATGAGTTGAATCAAGTTCAGTCTTCATTTCCTTTATATTCTTCATGCTGTTTAGGACATTCTAGACATAATTCTATTACCTGCGAATAGAATTTATCAGCTTTTTCTCAACCTAATTTGCCAACTTGTACAATATGAATTTCACATGTGTTTAATTATCTTCTACATCATATTTCACAATTTTGCTTTCCTATGAAAAAAATTGCATCCTGGGAACTACTGCTTATTTTCAATTATGTAAAGTTTTTTATTTAAATGTATTAGATTTCTCACCATCAATAGTGTATGCTGGCTGCTAATGGTTGCTAGAAAATGGATCAGACAAACTGCACATTTCTCAGCCTCCCCAACTATTCTCTGTGCATTTAAAGGGACACTGAACCTAAATTTTTTCTTTTCTAATTCAGAAAGAGCATGCAATTTTAAGCAACTTTCTAATTTGCTCCTATTATCAATTTTTCTTCGTTCTCTTGCTATCATTATTCGAAAAAGAAGGCATCTAAGCTTTTTTTTTGTTTCAGTACTCTGGACAGCACTTTTTTATTGGTGGATGAATTTATCCACCAATCAGCAAGGACAACCCAGGTTGTTCACCAAAAATGGGCCGGCATCTAAACGTACATTCTTGCATTTCAAATAAAGATACCAAGAGAATGAAGACAATTTGATAATAGGAGTAAATTAGAAAGTTGCTTAAAATGTCATGCTCAAGCTGAATCACGAAAGAAAATTTTTGGGTACAGTGTCCCTTTAATAAAATGTGTTATAAATGTAGTTCTCTGAATTTTAGGAAATATAAATCAAAACTACACTACGAACAAGCTTCTATTGTAGCATATATCATAATCAAGGGAACATACTCAAGGGTGGACTGAGCAATAATCAATGGAACATACTCAGGGGAGGACTGAGCAATAATCAATGGAACATACTCAGGGGCGGAGTGAGCAATAATCAATGGAACATACTCAGGGGAGGACTGAGCAATAATCAATGGAACATACTCAGGGGCAGACTGAGCAATAATCAATGGAACATACTCAGGGGCAGACTGAGTAATAATCAATGGAACATACTCAGGGGCAGACTGAGTAAAAATCAATGGAACATACTCAGGGGCAGACTGAGCAATAATCAATAGAACATACTCAGGGTCCGACTGAGCAATAATCAATGGAACATACTCAGGGGCGGACTGAGCAATAATCAATGGAAAATACTCAGGGTCCGACTGTGTAATAATCAATAGAACATACTCAGGGGCAGACTGAGCAATAATCAATGGAACATACTCAGGGGTGGACTGAGCAATAATCAATGGAACATACTCAGGGGCGGACTGAGCAATAATCAATGGAACATACTCAGGGGCGGACTGAGCAATAATCAATGGAACATACTCAGGGGCGGACTGAGCAATAATCAATGGAACATACTCAGGGGCAGACTGAGCAATAATCAATGGAACATACTCAGGGGTGGACTGAGTAATAATCAATGGAACATACTCATGGGCAGACTGAGCAATAATCAATGGAACATACTCAGGGGTGGACTGAGCAATAATCAATGAAACATACTCAGGGGCAGACTGAGCAATAATCAATGGAACATACTCAGGGGCAGACTGAGTAAAAATCAATGGAACATACTCAGGGGCGGACTGAGCAATAATCAATGGAACATACTCAGGGGCGGACTGAGCAATAATCAATGGAACATACTCAGGGGTCGACTGAGCAATCAGGCCCACCAGTTGTATCCCCAAGAGGAGCTCCTGGTGTACAGCATATGCTCACAGTTGCAGCCAGTTAACAGTAATTAAGCAGCTAGCAGCTGTGGGTCTGGCCCAGCAGGGTGCGCAGCCTTGGGGTGAGCATCTGTGGCCATGGTTGACCTAGAGTGTGGGGTCCCTGTCACTTGATGTTGGCGGCCCTGTCCCTGGAGATTGGTGGCCCTGGTAGGGGTTAGCCAAGAAGGTGGTGGAGTGATGGAGGGGCAGAGGGTGCAGGGTGGGGAGCCCATTCCTAATTTTTCCCAGGGGCCCGGTCTTTTCTCAGTCCTCCCCTGAACATACTATAAAAAACACAATTGTATTTCATGACTATCTGTAATTTACCTAAAAAACAAGTTGTTTGGTATAGTTAGAGTGTGCAATTAAAAAAATAATATATATCCAATTTACTTCTGTTATAAAATGTGCTTTGTTCCCTTGGTATAATTGTTGGATAAACCTAGGTAGGCTCTTAGGAGCTCGGGAGTGTGCATGTGTCCTTATTTTATGGTAGCAGTGTTTGCAATAGTCTATAATATTGCTACAAATACTGAAGCAAATGCAGCTAATATAAAATGCTCAAGATGGGCACACACTTGAGTTCCTATGAACTTACCTAGGTTTACTCTTCAACAAAGTATACCAAGAGAACAAATATTTTTTTTTTAATTGCACACTCATCAATCATGGAAGCTTAAAGGCACAGTCTACATCAGAATTTTTATTGTTTAAAAAGATAGAGAATCCCTTTATTACCCATTCCTTAGTTTTGCACAACCAACACAGTTATATAAATACACATTTTACCTCTGTGATTACCTTGTATCTAAGCCTCTGCAAACTGCCCACTTATTTCAGTTCTTTTGACAGATATCCATTTTAGCCAATCAGAGTTCGCTCCCTGGAACTCCACGTGCGTGAGCACAGTGTTATCTATATGACACACATCGACTAACACCCTCTAGTGGTGAAAACTGTCAAAATGCTCTGAGAGAAGAGGCGACCATCAATGGCTTATAAATTAGCATATGAACCTCCTAGATTTAGCTTTCAACTAAGAATACCAGCAAAATTGGTGATAAAAGAAAATTGGAAAGTTGTTTAAAATTACTAGACTAGACTGTCCCTTTAATTTTAACTAGCATCTGATTACAGTTTTTATTTTATTAATTTTTATTCAGTTTTTCATAGATCTATTTAAATTTGAAAAATAGAACATTTAAATGATTTTTGAGAATTCAGTTCTTCCCTTATTATGGAGTAAACAGCTAAATGGTTTTAGGTGCAGGCTACACCCCAATTTAAGAGCAGGAAGGAGACAGGCTAAACCACAGAGTTTTGAAATATAGGGGTTGACCACAATTCTTCAGATAAAATGTATCTAATGATTTTTCTACAAAATTCCCCAATAACTTTATATTATGTAAAATATGCAATAACTATTATAAACATTGGGTCTGAGCGATGACAAGATATGCAGGCTAAAGTTTTTTATTTATCCCAGTAAACATATCACTTAAACTTTCTTTGACCTTAGTAGAAAATTTTAATGCCTAGGGCTATAGAAATGGGCAATAAAAAAAATAAAACATGGACTTTTTTTTATGTTGAGTGTGGGAAAAATCTGGTGTGCAAAAGGTCACCTTTGATGGACAAGGCCAAAAAAAGATAGCTTCCAAATTATTTTCAAGTTACAAGATTTGTGGGCAAGTTCTAATATTAGATTTCAGTTCCAAAGAGAAATCTCAGAGAGCTGAAATTGACATTGATCATGGTCCAGTTGATCTTTTGAGTTTAAGTCCAGCATTCAAACTAAAAAGATCCCCTGGGGCAACAAGATTTAAGCGTTTACCAGCAAGGCATTTATTGTTGGTGTCATTGGAAGAATTAATATAGTGTGTTTTGCCCAGCAATATAGTTAAAATATAAAATCAAGATGAAATGGGCCATGCTCCAATTAAACTTTTTAGTTTAAACTAAAACCAGGAGACATGTAAATCCTCAGAAAGGTTTCTAGGGTAAAGAATAAAATAACCCCAAATACCATAATATTATTGACTTCATGTGCAGCAGGAAAGTGACTCAACTGGGTGTGTATGTATTGAGATAAAAAGTGAAATTCTCTGCCTCCGGATAACCATGCTTAGAAAAATGTTTGATATAAAAAAAGCTAATAATTTGATTTATAGATCTGGTGAGTAAGAGACAGTGACACTTCTTGTTCTTGCAAACAATTGACATGAAGCAAGTATTGTGAGGATGCAAACAAAGCAAAGACCAAAGGATTCAAATTTAGGACCACTAATGTATTTTGCCATAAGCTGTACGGATTCTCAAGGGCTCTTGCAAAGTTCTTTGTATTCTGTTGGCCAATACTTAGTATCTTAGGTTTAGCTAATTAATAATAAGGCTGTCTTTAAAGGGTGTTTGCACAAAATAGAATGTGCGTGTTTGTGAAAATAAAAAATGTTTCCTGTGTAGTAACACTTCAAATTATGCATATGTTTATTCAGTTTTACTGCCCATACGCTAGACTTGTCACACTGGGAAATATCGCCACTGAAAAGCAGGCGAGACTTATGTGGCTGAAAAGGGATAGCTAAGAAGAAGTGTTTTGAATATTAGAAACCCATAGCGATGTTTCACCATTAAAATACAGGTTACTCCCATGGAATGCCCAGTAAACTCCTTATATATTCATCATGCCTGCAATCCACCTTGTTAAAAAAAGACAATATTGCGATTTTTCATATTTCTCAAGATTTCGCGTTTTCATATTTCACAATATTGTGATTGTGTTTTCGGATTTGTTATATTCATATTTCATAATATTGCAATTGTGTAATCATGTTTTACTTATAATGTTGCGATCTCACTGTAGCAAACGTGTTGTATGTTAATATTAATATAAATCTCTATATATCTATATATCTGAATAAATATATATATATATATTTTTTAATATATATATATATATATATAATATAATATAGAACACGTTTGCTACAGTGCAATCACAATATAATCAGTAAAACACAATCACAATATTATGATATAGGAATATTACAAATGAGAAAAGCACAATATATATATCGCAATATTGTGAAATATGAAAATGTGAAATTGCCTTCTCAATTTTATGAAATATGAATATTGCAATCGTTAATGTGTTCTCAATATAATGTAAATATGAATATTGAGCAATAGCAATCTTAAAATAAGTAAAAATACACGCCTACACAATAAAAGATTAGTATAATCGCTTTTACAGTTTACATACATATTATAACATTATACAATACATATACATTACACAATATATATACATCTATCATGTACCACAATATCCCAGCTCCTAGAGGTTATAATTGATATGACATTATTGTATTGTACAATCAGGGAATGAGTTTCTGTTGACAAATGTAAATTGTATTGCCATACAGTACTGTGTAAAGGGTTAATTTACATTACACCTTTGATGTAGGAGTCAATTCTACTTTGAATATATTGCCGGTATCACATAAATGTAATATATGGTAAAAAGTCTCTCTGTGATGCTGCCGTTAAACAATACTGCCAGCCCATTTAAATATTTAACCGTCTTTCTTGACATGGCAATGGATCCCTTTTGAATATCTCACCAACTTGTGGCACTTTTGATCATCGGGCCTGAATCACAAAAGAAAATGTTTAGGTTTCATATCCCTTTAAAAGGAATCAATTAACATAGGTCCTTTAACCCATGATGTAAACGTTAAACCTTCGAAATTGCCCTTTTGTTTGTTGTTAATCCTGCAGATTTGTTTTTTGGGATTATGAAACCTTGAGATTTATGATTCTGAGTTGTTTTTGGGAGGTGACAATTTCAAGCTTCATGGGTGTTTAATGGCAAAAGCATTTTAGGATTGTAGTAACTGGAACAATACCAGCTGAAGTTCAGAAATCATTATCTGTTGTAAACAAGCACAATGTATGAACCTCAAACATACGTTGAGGGCATTTACAACTGATACTGTTTTGTTTCCGTTTAAATTTAAACAGCTTTACTTAAAGGGACAAGCAATTTGAACATTTGTATTGTTTAAAAAGATATATAATCCCTTTATTACCCATTCCCTAGTTTGCATAACCAACACTGCTATATTAATACGCTTTTTACCTCTGTGATTACCTTGTATCTAAGCCACTGCAGTCTGCCCCTTTATCTCAGTACTTTTGAAAGACTTGCATTTTAGCCATTCAGTGCTGACTCTTAATTAACTCCACGGGAGTGAGCACAATGTTATCTATATGGCACACATTAACTAGTGCTGTCTAGCTGTGAAAAACTGTCAAAATGAACTGAGATAAGAGGAAATCAGTTTATGAGCTTACCTAGGTTTTGCGTTCAACAAGGAATTCCAAGAGAACAAAGCAAATTTGATTAAAAGTAAATTGGAAAGTTGTTTAAAATCCTATCTGAATCATGAAATTTTATTTTGACTAGACTGTCCCTTTAATAATGTTGAGACAAAGAAAAAAAAGAAAATTATACATCAACATGTTTAAAGGCTTTATTAGGGTTGCACCGATACCGATACCAAGTATTTGCATGAGTACTTGTACTTGTGCAAATGCACCGATACCTAAACCGACACATCCAATTCCTACCCATACGCCATCTTGTGGTGTGTTTTTCAAACTGCTTGTTCCCATTTCATTTTAAGCTGGAGTGGAGACTTAACTAAAAATGGTTCACTTCTGTTCTGCCAATACAAATTGCTGTTATTTGTATTATTGTACGTCAGAGCAGTGCTCCAAAAGCTGCTACTTTACATCTGGAAGCCTACCTGGGAGAGATCACTGTACCTCATTCAGACAAACCCCTGAAGTACTGGACAGTTAATAAACTGAGATTTAATGGCCCAAAAATATATTTCTAACCCATGCAGTAGTGTGAAAAGTGAAAGACTGTTCAGCTTAGCATCAAACGTCCTTACTAATAGCAGATACAGACTTATAGCTGAATATGCAGAGATGCTTCTGTTCCTTAATAAGAACTTGCCACTAACTTTTGAAAAATTATTCTAATTGCTAGATTGCCTGTTATACTTCTTGTTCTCATCTTGCACAATTATGCTCAAAACATACTGTACTCTGAGGAACATCCTTAGCCAGGGCTGGAATGGGAATAAAAAGGATCCCTGGAAAAATATGAAGGCCAGTCCTATTTTCTGTTGAGTCAGTAGAATGCAAATGCCCCATTTTTCTCAAAGGGATTACTGGGATACTCCTCCCCCAATATTATTTTCAGAATTAATTTATATTACTTTGTATTAGGTACAAATGTCAGATTGATGAGTTTTATAGGCACCATACAACCCAATTGCATCCAGTAATCACCCCTTTAAATTGTAGCTTTCCAGTCCCAGCTGCTGCAGCTATTTGTTGTTTTTGTTATTAATTTATGTTACTGTAATATTTTTATTTATAAACATGTTCTGTGAACTTTGTGACAACAAGCACATAAAACTGTTTTATTATTTCAAAATGTCTTTTGAGATACAGTTCATAATTACAAAGAAGCGATATTAAATCATTAGTCTGTATTGTGCTTGGTAAACTGTCATGACATAAAAAAAAGTATTGGTAATTGGTACCGGTGAGTATTTGAAAAAAAGTATTGGTACTTTTACTCGGTCTTAAAAAAATGACATCAGTGCAACCCAAATTTATATATATATATATTACACAGTATATATAAATACCCTCCCGCCCATCAAATGCATTATACTTTTTTTATGTTTGAAAATGAATGATCCTATCATGACAACATGGTCATATTTTTAAAGATGCATCTTTGTTCACTAATCAGGGTTGTGGGAGTTTTGCTTATCAGCCAGTGATCAATGTGTCCCTAGGGATCTATCTTACACAATCAGTTATTTCCTGATAGTGTAATATCAGTTTAAAATAGACTTGTGCAGCAATTTTGTTTAGAGAAAAAAAATCAACATTACATTTTTAATCTAATTGCCATTATACACATTCGGCTAGATTACGAGTTTTGCCGGTAAAGACTTGCGTTACTAACGAGCCTTTTTTTTCCAGCGCTCACTTTAAACAACGCTGGCATTACAAGTTTTCTGAATGGCTGCATTAGCCTCAGAAAAGTGAGCGTTGAGCAAATTTAGCTCCACTTCTACCTGTAATACCAGCGTTGCTTACTGTAGCAGTAAGCTGGCAAAACGTGCTCATGCACAATCTCCCCATAGGAAACAATGGGGCTGAGATGGCTGAAAAAAAACTAACACCTGCAAAAAAGCAGCGTCCAGCTTCTAACGCAGCCCCATTGTTTCATATGGGAAAATACTTTCCAAGTCTACACCTAACACCCTAACATGAACCCAGAGTCTAAACACCCCTAACCTTACACTTATTAACCCCTAGCATGCCGCCCCCGACATCCTCGCCACCTGCATTATATTATTAACCCCTAATCTGCCGCTCCAGACACCGCCGCCACCTACATTATACATATGAACCCCTAATCTGCTGCCCCTAACATCGCCGACACCTACATTATATTTATTAACCCCTAATCTGCCCCCCCCACATCGCCGCCACCTACCTACAATTATTAACCCCTAATCTGCCGACTGGACATCGCCGCCACTATAATAAATGTATTAACCCCTAATCCGCCGCACTCCCGCCTCACAAACACTAGTTCATTTTTATTAACCCCTAATCTGCCTGCCCTAACATCGCCGACACCTACTTACATTTATTAACCCCTAATCTGCCACCTCCAACGTCGCTGCTACTATTTTAAAGGTAGTAACCCCTAAACCTAAGTCTAACCCTAACACCCCCCTAACTTAAATCTATTTTTAATAAATCTAAATAAAATTACTATAATTAAATAAATTATTCCTATTTAAAACTAAATACCTATAAAATAAACCCTAATATAGCTACAATAAAACTAATAGTTACATTGTAGCTATTTTAGGATTTATTTTTATTTTACAGGCAAGTTTGTATTTATTTTAACTAGGTACAATAGTTATTAAATAGTTATTAACTATTTAATAACTACCTAGCTAAAATAAATAAAAATATACCTGTAAAATAAATCCTAACCTAAGTTACAATTATACCTAACACTTCTCTATAATTAAATTAATTACCTAAACTACCTACAATTAATTACAATTAAATACAATAAACTAAATTATGAAGAAAAAAAAACTAAATTACAAAAAAAATAAACACTAAATTACAGAAAATAAAAAAAGTTACAAGAAGTTTAAACTAATTACACCTAATCTAAGCCCCCTAATAAAATAAAAAAGCCCCCCAAAATAATAAAATGCCCTACCCTATACTAAATTACAAATAGCCCTTAAAAGGGCCTTTTGCGGGGCATTGCCCCAAAGTAATCAGCTCTTTTACCTGTAAAAAAAGGAATACAATACCCCCCAACATTACAACCCACCACCCACACACCCCTACTCTAAAACCCATTCAATACCCCCTTAAAAAACCTAACACTACCCCATTGAAGATCACCCTACCTTGAGCCGTCTTCACCCAGCCGGGCACCAGTGGTCATCTGATCCGTCCAGAAGTCTTCATCCAATGGGCCAGAAGAGGACATCCAGACCGGCAGAAGTCTTAATCCTATCCGGGCAGAAGAGGACATCCGGACCGGGAGAAGGCTTCATCCAAGCGGCATCATCTATCTTCATCCATCCGACGAGGAACGACTCCATCGAGGTCAATTCTATTGGCTGATCCAATCTGCCAATTGGATTGAACTTCAATCTGATTGGCTGATAGCATCAACCAATCAGATTTTTCCTACCTTAATTCTGATTGGCTGATAGAATCCTATCAGCCAATCGGAATTCGAGGGACACCATCTTGGATGACGTAATTTAAAGGAATATTCATTCGTTGTTAGTCGTCGGTGGTCTTCAAGATGGAGTCGTTCCTCGTCGGATGGATGAAGATAGAAGATGCCGCTTGGTTGAAGCCTTCCCCCGGTCCGGATGTCCTCTTCTGTCCGGATAGGATGAAGACTTCTGCCGGTCTGGATGTCCTCTTCTGGCCCATCGGATGAAGACTTCTGCACGGATCGGATGACCACTGGTGCCCGGCTGGGTGAAGACGGCTCAAGGTAGGGAGATCTTCAATGGGGTAGTGTTAGGTTTTTTTAAGGGGTATTGGGTGGGTTTTAGAGTAGGGGTGTGTGGGTGGTGGGTTGTAATGTTGGGGGGTATTGTATTCTTTTTTTACAGGTAAAAGAGCTGATTACTTTGGGGCAATGCCCGCAAAAGGCCCTTTTAAGGGCTATTTGTAATTAAGTATAGGGTAGGACTTTTTATTATTTTGGGAGGCTTTTTTATTTTATTAGAGGGCTTAGATTAGGTGTACTTAGTTTAAACTTCTTGTAATTTTTTTATTTTCTGTAATTTAGTGTTTTTTTTCATAATTTAGTGTTTGTTTTTTCTCTTAATTTAGTTTATTGTATTTAATTGTAATTAATTGTAGGTAGTTTAGGTAATTTATTTAATGATAGTGTAGTGTTAGGTGCAATTGTAAGTTCGGTTAGGATTTATTTTATAGGTAATTTTGTACTTATTTTAGCTAGGTAGTTATTAAATATTTAATAACTATTTAATAACTATTGTACCTAGTTAAAATAAATACAAAGTTGCCAGTAAAATAAAAATAAATCATAACCTAGCTACAATGTAACTATTAGTTATATTGTAGCTATCTTATGGTTTATTTTACAGGTAAGTATTAAGTTTTAAATAGGAATAATTTATTTAATTGTAGTTATTTTATTTAGATGTATTTAAATTATATTTAAATTAGGGGGGTGTTAGGGTTAGGGTTAGACTTAGGTTTAGGGGTTAATAACTTTATTATAGTAGCGGCGACGTTGGTGGTGGCAGATTAGGGGTTAATAAATGTTAGTAGGTGAAGGCGATGGTAGGGCAGGCAGATTAGGGGTTAATGAAAATTAACTAGTGTTTGCGAGGCGGGAATGCGACAGTTCAGGGGTTAATACATTTATTATAGTGGCGGCGATGTCCAGTCGGCAGATTAGGGGTTAATAATTGTAGGTAGGCGGCAGGGACGTTGGGGGCGGCAGATTAAGGGTTAATAAATATAATGTAGGTGTCGGCGATGTTAGAGGCAGCAGATTAGGGGTTCATAGGTATAATGTAGGTGGCGGCGGTGTCCGGAGCGGAAGATTAGGGGTTAATAATATAATGCAGGTGGCGAGGATGTTGGGGGAGGCGGATTAGGGGTTAATAGGTAGTTTATGGGTGTTAGTATACTTTGTAGCACTTTAGTTAAGAGTTTTATGTTCCGGCGTTAGCCCATAAAACTCTTAACTACTGACTTTTAAATGCGGTAGAAGTCTTGACAGGAGAGGGTCTACCGCTCACTTCTTTCAAAACTTGTAATACCAGCATTAGGCAAATCCCATAGAAAAGATAGGATACGCAATTGATGTAAGGGGATTTGCGGTAGCCTCAAGTCGCGGATGAAAAGTGAGCGGTGATCCTCTACCTGTCAGACTCGTAATACCAGTGTTAGATAAAAAGCAGTGTTGGGACCTCTCAACGCTGCTTTTTAAGGCTAACACAAAACTCATAATCTAGGCAATTGTTTTTTATGTTTTTAACATTTTTGTTTTCTATTATAAAAATCAGATTAATCAATACTTTGTTAGTTTTGACATTTGAGACAAATAGCAATAGAATGATACAGAAAGTAGAATGTAGTTTTGTAATAATATTTAGAGAAGCTTGTGCAGAGAAAGAATGATACAGTGATGTCATTCATATGCATTTGGGACCAGTACAGCCATAGCATGGAAATAAGAGATGGCTAGAGAAATAATAATAAGGGGTGCCTTTCCCCTTTTGTCTGCCTTAGAGGTCTGCAATGTACTGTTTAGCAATGTGTTGCAAGTTTCTCTGGCACCCAAGGAATTTCTGAACTTTTTTTTTGTGAACTAAGATAATTATAGATACTTGTTTAAATGAGGAAAAAAGTCAATGCAATAGCTGATTGTACTCAGTGGTCATTACAGTGAATTTATTCCTGTCTAATTGGTCTAACAAGAGTGGGAACAGAGTCGCAAACTCTGAGATACAATTCTTGCCCGAGATTTGAACTTACTTTAGCACACACTGGGCCAAATTTTTATTACTAGGAAATGAAGTTAAATTGCTTCTTTAAACAAAATTCCATATGACCCTACATTTAATTGTGATTATTATAATGATATAAAAGAAACAACATTTTTTTCCTTTGAGTTTACAAGAACAATTTAAATTAATTGCATGTTACATTGCAGCGAATATATGTAGGGATCTATCACCTAGAGTACGAGTTTTGCGTTAGAGGCTGTGCGGTGCTAACAAGCAGTTTTGTCTCACCGCTCACTTACCTACAGGGCTGGTATTACGAGTTTTCAGAAACCCGTCGTTAAAAGACAAGAAGTGAGTGTTGAGCAAAATTTTGCTCATTACCGCACTCCAATACCAGCGCTGCTTAAGTCAGCGGTGAGCTGGTGTAACGTGCTTGTGCACAATTTCCCCATAGGAATCAATGGGGAGAGCCGGCTGAAAAAAAGTCTAACACCTGCCAAAAAGCAGCGTAAAACTCCGTAACGCAGCCCCATTGATTCCTATGGGGAAATAAAAGTTATGTCTACACCTAACACCCTAACATGAACCCCAAGTCTAAACACCCCTAATCTTACACTTATTAACCCCTAATATGCCGCCCCCAACATCGCAGATACCTGCATTATATTATTAACCCCTAATCTGCCGCTTCGGACACCGCCTCCACCTACATTATATGTATTAACCCCTAATCTGCAGCCCCCAACATCGCAGACACTTACATACTATTTATTAACCCCTAATCTGCCGCCCCCAACGTCGCTGCGACTATATTAAAGTTATTAACCTCTAAACCTGTCTAACCCTAAACCTAACACCCACTAACTTAAATATAATTTAAATAAATCTAAATAAATATTCATATAATTAACTAAATTATTCCTATTTAAAGCGAAATACTTACCTATAAAATGAACCCTAAGCTAGCTACAATATAACTAATAGTTACATTGTAGCTATCTTAGGATTTATTTTTATTTTACAGGCAAGTTTGTATTTATTTTAACTAGTTAGAATAGTTATTAAATAGTTAATAACTATTTAATAACTACCTAGCTAAAATAAATTCACATTTACCTGTAAAATAAAACCTAACCTAAGCTACACTAACACCTAACACTACATTATAATTAAATAAATTAACTAAATTAAATACAATTACCTAAATTAAATTAAATTAGCTAAAGTACAACCCCCCCCCACTAAATTACAGAAAATAATAAACAAATTACAGATATTTAAACTAATTACATCTAAGAGCCCTATTAAAATAAAAAAGCCCCTCCAAAATAAAAAAAAAACCTAGCCTAAACTAAACTACCAATAGCCCTTAAAAGAACCTTTTGTGGGGCATTGCCCCAAAGTAATCAGCTCTTTTACCTTTAAAAAAAATACAAACAACCCCCCAACAGTAAAACCCACCACCCACACAACCAACTCCCCAAATAAAATACTAACTAAAAAACCTAAGCTCCCCATTACCCTGAAAAGGGCATTTAGATGGGCATTGCCCTTAAATGGGCAGTTAGCTCTTTTGCCGCCCAATGTCCCTAACCTAAAAATAAAACCCACCCAAAACACCCTTTTAAAAACCTAACACTAACCCCCTGAAGATTGACTTACCAGGAGACGTCTTCATCCAAGTCAAGCTGAAGTCCTCAACGAAGCCGGGAGAAGTCTTCATCCAAGCCGGGTGAAGTGGTCCTCCAGACGGGAAGAAGTCTTCATCCAGACGGCGCGGAGCGGGTCCATCTTCAAGACAACCGACGCGGAGCATCCTCTTCTGCCGACGGACTAACGTCGAATGAAGGTACCTTTAAGTGACGTCATAAAAATATTAATAGGATATATTGAATTGTCTTATTCATGGTTAATACACTAAAAGTGTATTTTTGAAGCACATAATAGGATCAGCAAAAATATTAAAGGCAACTTTGAATTATCCTATTTATGCAAAATACATTATCCTTGTTATACGTATGTGGTATATCACAATATGCCATAATCACTAATCTTTTGTGTGTTAATATAAAACTTAATCTGACCCGCACCTACCATTAGGATCCCCCTTGATTTATCATTGAGATTCTAAAATTATTTGTTTGTCTGAGGACTATGGATTAATATTACATCCTAGGTCTGTACTATTAAGACCAGCTAATAATATATAGTGCTTTTTCTTATTAGAGCAAATATCAAAATAATTGTGTATTACCAGTTCTGCTTTTAATCCTGATTTAAGTTATCATCAGTTCCTGTGATTTTAAAAGTGTTGTCTTTCCATTATTGTAAAGCCCCAATAAAAGTTAAATTTAATTCATTTTTCCCTAGTATATCCACCACTTGTTGCTTAGTCTAATATAATTCCCTCAAGGGATTTTTGAGTGCTGCTCATGTGTACATTTTTTGGGTTTTTTTTATACCTCCTTTTGTTAAAAATAAGTTAATAAATAGTATGCAGGTTTCGGCGATGTTGGGGGCAGCAGATTAGGGGTTAATACATATAATGTGTTGCGGTGTCCGGAGCGGCAGATTAGGGGTTAAAAATATAATGCAGGTGTCTGCGATGTCGGGGACGGCAGATTAGGGTGAATAAGTGTAAGATTAGGGGTGTTTAGACTCGTGGTTCATGTTACGGTGTTAGGTGTAAACATAACTTTTATTTCCCCATAGGAATCAATGGGGCTGAGTTACTGAGTTTTACACTGCTTTTTTGCAGGTGTTAGACTTTTTTTCAGCCGGCTCTCCCCGTTGATTCCTATGGGGAAATCGTGCACAAGCACGTTACACCAGCTCACTGCTGACTTAAGCAGCGCTGGTATTGGAGTGCGGTAATGAGTAACATTTTGCTCAACTCTCACTTCTTGTCTTTTACCAGCGCTGTAGGTAAGTGAGCGGTGATGAAAAACTGCTCGTGAGCACCACACAGCCTCTAACGCAAAACTCGTAATTTAGATGTTAGTTTCTTCCAAAATTTTCAGTTCATGAAAAATAAAATTTTTGTTTTAGTTTATTTTCGTTCATGGTGGCATTCATTTCAAATGAATTTTGTAAGAAATTTTTGATTTAACAAAATTTTTTATTTTAAGCTACAGTGCAATTTTTTTCCATTTTGAAGCTGTAATCAGCTGTATTAATTTATGTTTTTTGGGGATTTTTAGTTAATTTTTAATGTAGTTAGTATTTTGTAATTTTAGATTAATTGTATTTTAATTGGGGTTAATTTAGGGGATGTAAGGTTAGGGGGCTTAGTTATTAGATTAATACTTTGCATTGTTGGGGGTTTGCGGATTAGCGGTTAATAGTGTAATTAGATACTTTGCGCTGTGGGCTGCTGGCTGTTAATGGGTTAATATGTTTATTAGGTAGTTTGCGTGGTGGGAGGATGGCGGTTTAGGAGTTATTAACTTTCGGATAAATTACAAGTTTTGCGGTACGGCTTTTAATGTGAAAAAATTGGCCATTACGCTGGAATGGCCAGGAACGCATATTACGAGTCACAACGGTATAGCTATACCGCAAGCATTTTAGCCTGTAATGCAACGTCCATTCCGCACTCAAAAAATTACGTTTGAGTACGGGATTTTCCATAGTGCCCTATTACAGGTTGTGCGGTCCGGCTAAAATGCTTGCGTTACAGCCTATACCGACATGATCCATACTGCCATCTGAGAGCAGTAGTTATGGATTTTGCAAAACAAAAATGTTTCACAAAACTCATAACTAAACTGTTACAAAGTACGCTAACACCCATAAACTACCTATTAACCCCTAATCTGCCGCACACCCACATCATGAATATTAAATAAACCTATTAACCCCTAATCCGCCGCCACCGACATTGCCAATACAGTACTATATAAACCTATTAACCCCTAAACCGCCGCTCCCTGACATCATCGACACTAATAAAAGTTATTAACCTCTAATCTGCCACTCCCCGACATTGACAACACCTAAATAGACCTATTAACCCCTAAACCACCGACACTCCATATCGCCAACACTATAATAAAGTATTAACCTATAAACCTCAAGCCCCCCACATCGTAACTACTAAACTAAACCTTTTAACCCCTAAACCACTGCCCCCCCACATCGCAAATCACTGAATTAAACTATTAACCCCTAAACCTAACACCCCCCTAACTTAAACTTAAAATTACAATATAACTAGCTTTAAAAAAATAAAAACTTACCTGTAAAATAAAAAAAAACTAAGTTTAAACTATAAATTAACCTAACATAACTATACTAAAAAAAAAAAAATACTACCAATTAAAAACCTAAATTAAAACTTAACACTATGAAAAAAAATTAAAAAGCTAAAATTACAAAAATTACAAAAAATAATAAACACTAAATTATGAAAAGTAAATAACTCTAAGATTACAAAAAATAATATACTAAATTACCAAAAATAAAAACAATTACACCTAATCTAATAGCCCTATAAAAATAAAAAAAGCCGCCCCCAAATAAAAACACCCCCTAACCTAACCTTAGGGCATTGCCCTAAGTTAAATAGCGCTTTTACCTTAAAAATTACTAAGTCCCCCCCTAAAAGTAAACCCCCACCCAACCAACCCCCCAAAATAAAATTAATACACTGCGTTCCTCTAGATCTCACTAATGTACTACCTTCCTTACTTACTCAAATAAAACGTTATCCCCTCAAAAAACGTTCAAATCACTAAAATTAGAAAAGAGCATTTATAGAGTAGCGCCCGAAGTTAACCTCAGGGCTGAAGGTTAAATAAAAGCACATATAAGTTAATACACATATAAATCAAGTTTGACTATCAATGAGTTCTAATTAATTTTTTCTAAAATAAAATAAAATGACAGTAATTCCCAAATAACAAATACTTATTATTGAACCACATTGAATACTGTAAGGAGGGTAAACGTTACCCACTAACAGGAGCATACCGCGAAGACAAGCTGCAGCTGTGAGAACTACAACTTATAAATACACCTTTCCACGATACCCAGTAACTGCAGAGAAACGCTCAAAAGTGTCCAGGTAAGGCTTGAATTAAAGAAGCCGCCTAAGAAAGACAGGAGACACAGACGAGGTAAGAGCGTTTTTCTTCTGCAAGTTAAAGCGGTTAGAAAGTGAATGGTTAAAAGAGACTGTTGGGATACAAAGGAGAACATTTATTTTCTTGCACAAACACTGAGATATATTGTTACAATTGTTACAACTTTACAAAATCTCTAACCGGCATTTGAAATTCAAATAAGGGAGTTGTCAAAATACCAATAGCTGATTGGTTCTGAGATTTACAACTGACTGGGAAAACCTAACGGCTAGAGTGACGCTACTTGGTGTGTATATACTTAACTGAAACTATCTAACAGCACTCAAAAGATATACACATTGATACTAATATTGAGAACAAAGTATCCTTATAATTCCCAAAAGGATAATTTCACACTGTGAGCTAATCAGGACATTTATAAGAGTTTTCTTACTGCCTATAAAGGATCAGAGTTTGGAAGCTGAACTCGATTTTATCATAAAATATATTATTTTTAAAGTTGTGGCCACAACTGTTTCTATTAGATAAATTGTTTGTTCAAGATTAATTGTTTTTAACTTTTTTAGGTTATACATATCATGTACCAATAAATATTTTGTATATACAGAGGTTTTAAATAAGTATTTGTTATTTGGGAATTACTGTCATTTTATTTTATTTTAGATAAAATTAATTAGAACTCATTGATAGTCAAACTTGATTTATATGTGTATTAACTTATATGTGCTTTTATTTAACCTTCAGCCCTGAGGTTAACTTGGGGCGCTACTCTATAAATGCTCTTTTCCAATTTTAGTGATTTGAACGTTTTTTGAGGGGATAACGTTTTATTTGAGTAAGTAAGGAACGTAGTACATTAGTGAGATCTAGAGGAACGCAGTGTATTAAATTTGTCTACTAACCCTATCCTCTCTCCTCTGTTTTGAACTCCTAATTCATCTTTTGCACAAATATACAGATAATTATATAGATATTAACATAAAAATTATTAACACAAAAAATAAATAAATTAATAAAAAATAGGTATCGAATTGCAAAGCTAATAGCTATCCCCAGTTATTTAATATGGATATTTTTAGTGTAAGACACAATATTTTAGAAAGCATGGATCTTCATCCTAGCGCTAATACAGACACTGAACCCATATTATCTGAGATGATGGATAGTTTAGAACTGAATCTAATTAAAGAGATGAAATATAAAGCAGAATTAACTTTTATTCAAAAATACATTAATGGAGAAATGGTCCCTAGGGGACTTAGATTAAAAAAGAATTGCACTTTCAGCCTAGAACCAGATCATAACCTAGAATGGTGTGAGGTTTTACAAAAAGCCTCATTAAATTTAATGAAAATTATTATAAAAGCGAGAACACGCTCACTTACCAATACTAGTAAGCTAATTGAAGAACACAGAGGCAAATTAGTAAAAGAAATAGATAACCCCTTGTTTAAAGAAAAACAGAAACAGATTATAAATAATATTACAAACACAAAAAAAGAAATAATTGAGATAAAATGGAAAAAATTTACAAGAGATGAACAAGACTATCAGAAAAAAGATATAGTAGAGACAAATACAGATACGGATATAGAACAGAACAACATTACAGTAGAAAATTCACTCACATCCAACAGAGAACAAACGATTATTAAATTATTTAGAAAAGAGAATAAAGTCAGTAATCAGAACAAACTAAAAAAGAATCACACTCCTGAATGGAGGAATACAGACAATAATAACATGAGAAGAGAAAGAACAAATGAAGGTTATCAGATAAGGAGAAATACTGAGGGTTATCAAAACAATAGAGGCCCATATTGGCAAAATAGGAGTAACCCAGGAACATGGGTAAATAATAATCACCATCAATTTCCACACAAAGGGAGAGAATATACTAATAGGAATACATACAAAGAAAATACATATCAAAATAAGACACCAAGAAGAGATTATTCACAAAACACACCCTACTGTAGAAATCATACACAACAAGAATCGTACTATAATTCAGAAAGGATAAATATGAATAGACAAAGAATGCCGAATCATTTTGATAGAAATAACTATAGAAATTTTGAAGAAAATAACTATAGACAGTATGAGGGAAATAGACACTATGAAGAAAATAGACACTATGAGAATAGGAATTTTTCAGATAGAGGTAATATACCACTATTCAATAGGTTCAAACCATTAGAAAACCAAAGAAACAATGAGGATGAGGATAGAGAAGTAGTTAATGAACCCGATATTCATTTTTTAGGGGGGACCTCAACAGGAAGAGAAACCCCATGGGGACAAAGAAAAGAGATACACGATTTAGATATAAAATCCCAAAAAGGAAAAAGAAGGTTAGAGGAAGAAGAGGGAGAGGGAGGAGAAAGACAAGGGAACAAGAGAGTAAGATAAAAGAAAAGAAACTAACACCTACTGGAATTTTTAATTTGAGCAATCTCACACTTAATAAAGAACAAGAAAAAGTGTTACGTATGGGTCTATCCTTTGCTCCAACAAGGAGGCTAAATAAATTCGAAACTATGATAAATATCAACCAATATATAAGGAAATTGACATTAAAAAGACATTATCTAAAGAATCCAATCGAATATACAGCTTTATCTGACTCACAAATTGGCACACAATACACCCATACCACACTAAGACCTAAATCCACATATTACCCAACACAAGATAAGGGAAAATACCTCGAAATATTTGAGAAATCTATTAAAGAGGATCTCCAAAAATGCACATTAAAAACGAATAAATACCCAAATATAGCAAAGAAGGAAAATGACACAATAAGAGAATTGAAAAACAACCCAAATATTATATTAAAGCCAGCGGATAAGGGTGGAGGGTTAGTAATTTTAAATACAGAAGATTATGTGAAAGAGGCCTATAGGCTACTTAATGATACAAGCACTTATAAAAGATTGAAATCTAACCCTGTGAATAATCAAATGAGAAAATTAGAAAAGATATTACAATTTGCAAAAAAAGAAAAAATACTTAATGATAAGGAATTTTGTTTTTTAAATAAATTATAGCCAAAAACTCCAATCTTTTATTATTTGCCAAAAATTCACAAGTCACTTTCCAATCCACCAGGTAGGCCGATAGTATCGGGAATTAACTCACTAACTTCTAATATGTCAGCATATGTAGATAGTTTCCTGCAGAAATATGTAGTTACATTACCCTCTCATATTAAAGATTTGACACATTTCCTAAATTTATTAGGTGAAATAGTGTGGAAGGAGGAATATATCCTCGCAACTTGCGACGTAAATTCCTTGTACACAAACATAATCCATAGTTTAGGTTTAGGAGCAGTTAAACATTTTTTACATAATGATGAGGATATTCCAACAGTACAGGCGGATTTTATATTACAATGTATTGATTTTATCTTGAATAATAATTATTTTAATTTTAAATGGGGAATTTTTTATCCAAACAAAAGGCACAGCAATGGGCACTAAATTCGCACCAAGTTATGCAAATATTTTTATGGGCCTGTTTGAACTAGAGAATATCTTACAATCGCATTGGAACAATAATTTAATCATGTTTAAAAGATACATAGATGACATTTTTATTATATGGAAAGGGGGCGAAGAACTTCTCGATTTATTTATACAAGATTTAAATAAAAATACGTGGGGTTTAACTTTCACACATGAATTAAGTAATAATAAAATTGTAAATCAAAGAGAAAGAGAGAGGCGCCTCATGGGACAGTATCGAAACAACCAAATCAGGTATACAAAGGGACAGCCCGTAATGGGGTATACTCACAAGGAGAGCGGCATATAAGGATGCCTAGTAGAGCGGGACGGGACTACAAGTCGCCCGACAGACGTGCACAGCAGTGCGTGGAGACGTCGGGTCACGGGGTCGGTTCAGCCAATCAGCGGCCAAGGAGAACCAGCATCGAACGTCACAGCTGTTCAAGGAGTAACCTATGCAAGGCTTGACGTATGATCGGCAGGTCATCAAACCAATCAGGATAATGGATCAGGATAATGAAGAGCAAGGAGTGATATGGATAAAAAAACTCGTATTTATTGAGTTAGTTAAAAACAATTAGCATACAGCAACGCGTTTCTCGACCTACGGGTCGTTTCATCAGGCTGATACTGCCTATCTCACAACTTGCTCTACTTATAGTATTTAATATCCTATCAAATGCTGACCTCACTCACACACCCCTGTAGGGGGCCAATCAGATAGCCAAACACGGAATTGGTTGGTGGCCATTCACATTCGTCCTATGGGTGGGGTGTGTGTGTGACGTAAGCCACATCGGCTTTCAGATAAATTTGAAATTAAAAGTGAAAACAATTCATCTTAACATAATATTAACATATATATATATATATATAACAACTCTGATAAAAATAATAAAATATATACACAATTAATCACAATATTAAACAACTTCTTTGATCCTTGGTGTAACGACTTTGAGTAATAATGACACACTTCATGTATATATATATAGTAGCGTCAATGCAACCAAATAATAAAGAGTTGCGTGATTTCGAATAAACGTTACTATACAAAATGTGTCTTTTCTGGCAAACATGTGTCCTAGTCTCACAGATAAAACAGACCATTAAAGCCTAGCATGCATAACATATAAATTATAAAAAACAAATATATTATATATATAAAAATTATAAACAAAGGGACCCAGACATGACATAGGACTCCCCCCAAACTCTAACTAATTGATAAGCTATGGTCATAACATAATACATAATATAATATAAAAAAGATAGAGATTAGTATCCTTTCTAACGCTGTCCTATAATCATGGCTCATATATTGAGAGAGACTTAATATGGCCCTTTTTAGCATATATATTACCCATATACAGGTGTAAGTTTGCCAAACAAGGACTATTTTTAAAATATATAAAATCAGTCCCGATAATTAATGATAGCATGGAGATATACACATAACCTGTCGACTTTAGTCCAACGGGCCGAGGCTCAGTGAAGGAGAGGGAGACCTAAGGGAGCCAGTCACTGGAAGGCGGCCAAATCAATACATAGATTCAGGCCGTCAGGGTGCATACTCTTTAGTACATGGATCCAGTAGGTCTCCCTCTGCCTAAGTCTGAAAAAACGATTATATAAATGAGACTTAGATATATGTTCGATGGGATTGATGGAAAAGCATTTGAGATCACCATTATGAGCATTGTTACAGTGTCTGGAGACACTGTGAAGTCTATAGTTATTTCTCATATTACGTTGGTGCTCAGCCCACCTAGTACTAAGGCGCCTACAAGTGCGCCCCACGTACTGCATTCCACAAATGCATGTCAACAAATATACAACATAATTGGATGCACAGGATACATGCCCGGTTATGGTGTATGATTTATGGGTAATGCTAGATCTAAAAGTTTTTTGTTTATTGTTAACAAATGTACACATCTTGCATCTATTAGACCTACATTTAAAAGAGCCTGATGGTAATTGGCATACTGATAGATGGTTACGTGTAGGTGGTGTCTTGTGTTTCACCACTTTACTAGGAGCCAGCAATGTTTTTAGAGTGGGAGCCTTTCTATAGACTACTCTTGGTTTATTGTCCAACTGTTTTCCTAGAATGGGATCTTTCATCAGAATCTCCCAATGTTTGTAAATGATTTGTTTTATTAGGTGGTGGTTGGAATTGTACTGAGTTATGAATAGAGGGCATTTGTTAATTCCCTCGGCCTTCTCTGCTTGGGTGGTAGCAGTAAGGAAATATTTCTCTCTATCATCAAATTTAGCTCTACTGTACCCATTATTAATGATGTATGTTGGGTAGTTTTTCTCAATGAAACGTTCTCGTAAAATGAGACTCTGAGACTCATAATCGGATATAGAGCTACAATTGCGGCGGACTCTTCTAAATTGCCCATAAGGCACATTTTGTTTCCAAGGATGGTAATGGCAACTCTTGAAGTCCAGAAAGCTGTTGCAGTCAACCGTTTTAAAAAAGGTGGTACTAGTTACCTTCCCATCAGTGAAACAAAGATTTAGATCTAAGTAAACAATAGATTTATCATTGATGACACTCGTGAAGTTTATACCTCTATTGTTAGAATTTAGATGATCTATAAATAGATTAGCAGAGGACTGATCGCCCCTCCAAATGAATATGAGGTCATCTATAAATCTGCCATAGAATACCAGGTTCGCCCCAAAAACCGATTCATATATATAATGTTGTTCGAAGTAACCCATGAATAGGTTAGCGTAGCTCGGGGCGAACCTGGTACCCATGGCAGTACCTCTTGTCTGTAAAAAGAACTCATCCTGGAACACAAAATAATTGTGTTCCAGGATGAAAGTGATCAAGTCCAATATAAAAACTCTTTGATTCTCAGGAAGGTACATATCTCGTTCTAAGTAATGGGATACTGCTAGCAGCCCCAACTCGTGGGGGATATTGGAATACAGTGCTTGGACATCGCATGTTATCCATATCATTTCTGAAGAGATCTGCATTGGCTCTAATTTCTTCAGAAGGTCTGTTGAGTCCCGAATATATGACTCGAGACCCAATACATACCTCTGTAGAAAATAATCCACGTATGAAGATACATTGTCCGTAAGACTGCCTATCCCTGCTATTATGGGACGGCCTGGAGGACATTTGTTGTCCTTATGTATCTTAGGAAGGTGGTAGTAAAAAGCCTGGTTGGGCTCATTGGGTACCAGGTAATCCTTTTCCTTTTTATAAAGTATCCCTTCCTTAAACGCACCTTCTACGATATCTCTAAGGGTAGCTCTATATCTCGCAGTAGGATCCGAGTTGAGTTTTGTATAATAGGAGGTGTTAAATAAAATTTTTCTTGCTTCCACAAGATAATCATCTATATCTTGTAGGACCACCCCTCCGCCTTTGTCGGCCTGCCTAATGATGAGGGATTTGTTGTTTCTGAGGGTTAACAAAGCTCTTTTTTCATTGGCAAACAAATTCTCTTGTCTATTATTTATCTTTTTGGGAATTTTTTCAAAATCATCGCTGACCAATTGTCTAAATATTTCGATATGTGCATTATTAGTAAGCTGTGGTACAAAATTAGATTTGTTTCTAAAAGATGTATGTATATAGCCATCACATAATTGATCTAATAAGCTATCAGGCTCGTAGACGGCAACAGTTTGCTGTCTGAGTCTTGCTTCCATAGAATCAGTTAAAATGGGCCTCTGTGTGTTATCCCTAAGCAATTTCTCAGCAAAAAACTTTTGCATGGACAATTTCTGTGTAAATTTATTTAGGTCTAAAAGTGAGAAAATATTATGTTTGATGGAGGGACTATAGGATAGGCCTTTACCAAGCACCCGTATCTCATCATTTGTTAGTGTATGAGATGAAAGGTTATAAATGCCTTTTTTCAAGGTCTGTAATCGTGTCTCTTTGAGGGCTGTACTTCGTCCTCTGCACCCTCGTTTCCGTGTGGTCTTTTGCCTTTTGGGGGGGCAGTTAAAGAGACCACAGGTTCTAGATAACTGGCAATTGTTTTCTGTTTCCAGGTGGATTGTCTGGGGCCTAACTCTAAAAAATTAGGAGAAGAATTATTCGCAGAAGCTCCTGTTTGGTTCACATTTTCAACATATGGGCTTAAGTTGGGAATACAATTTCGACTAGTGTCATTTACATAAGAGTGGCCATTATTGTTAACCATTGGTCTATTAGTGGTTTGTGATCTGTTTGAAGAGTCACGATAATCAGAAGTAGACGTGTCTCTAAAATGTGATGTACCTTTATTTCTAGAGGAGTGACCTCTCCAATCTCCATAATTCTGATTGGATGAAGGATGATTCGAATGTGTCAAGTTAGCCCGTGTTGAGTGAGAGTGCTTATTAGCATTATATATGGGTCTTTGTGAGTCGTAATGTGATCTATAATGGGGGCGTTCGTAATCATATCCATTATCGTTCTTTCGATCAGTATAATTAAAGTGTTGTTTGTTTGTCCACTCACTATAATTGTTGGGTCCCCTTCTTTCATGTTGTATAAATGACCTATGGGGATCTCTATTGTAATCATCATATGAATGGCCATATTCACTATTATGATCATTGTAGGGCTGCCTATTTTCTCTATAGTGTGACTGATTTATACTTTTATTTCCACTCCTATCTTTATTTTTATTTTTATTTCTAGAGTAGTTCACCACTGTCCAATCATTATTTTGGTCAGTTAAATACCCTAATCCAGGGGTCTGGGGGTAATTTGAATTTTCCTCAATTACAATATTACTCACTAAAGAGGGTTCTGATGGATTTACTTTAGTATTTTTATTTTTATTTTTATTGCTATTTTGGCCCTTATTATAGGTGTGAACTTGGCCCTTTGAGTAGTCTTCATCATCTCTCATGAGTTTTTTATTTTTAATTGACATAAGTTCTTTTTGAAAATTATCTGTTTTTTGCAACACCATCGAGTTAAGTTCATCGTATAATTGGGAATTTTTAAATTTATCTAAGCTATTCTGGATTTATCTAAGCTATTCTGGCTCCTAGTAAAGTGGTGAAACACAAGACACCACCTACACGTAACCATCTATCAGTATGCCAATTACCATCAGGCTCTTTTAAATGTAGGTCTAATAGATGCAAGATGTGTACATTTGTTAACAATAAACAAAAAACTTTTAGATCTAGCATTACCCATAAATCATACACCATAACCGGGCATGTATCCTGTGCATCCAATTATGTTGTATATTTGTTGACATGCATTTGTGGAATGCAGTACGTGGGGCGCACTTGTAGGCGCCTTAGTACTAGGTGGGCTGAGCACCAACGTAATATGAGAAATAACTATAGACTTCACAGTGTCTCCAGACACTGTAACAATGCTCATAATGGTGATCTCAAATGCTTTTCCATCAATCCCATCGAACATATATCTAAGTCTCATTTATATAATCGTTTTTTCAGACTTAGGCAGAGGGAGACCTACTGGATCCATGTACTAAAGAGTATGCACCCTGACGGCCTGAATCTATGTATTGATTTGGCCGCCTTCCAGTGACTGGCTCCCTTAGGTCTCCCTCTCCTTCACTGAGCCTCGGCCCGTTGGACTAAAGTCGACAGGTTATGTGTATATCTCCATGCTATCATTAATTATCGGGACTGATTTTATATATTTTAAAAATAGTCCTTGTTTGGCAAACTTACACCTGTATATGGGTAATATATATGCTAAAAAGGGCCATATTAAGTCTCTCTCAATATATGAGCCATGATTATAGGACAGCGTTAGAAAGGATACTAATCTCTATCTTTTTTATATTATATTATGTATTATGTTATGACCATAGCTTATCAATTAGTTAGAGTTTGGGGGGAGTCCTATGTCATGTCTGGGTCCCTTTGTTTATAATTTTTATATATATAATATATTTGTTTTTTATAATTTATATGTTATGCATGCTAGGCTTTAATGGTCTGTTTTATCTGTGAGACTAGGACACATGTTTGCCAGAAAAGACACATTTTGTATAGTAACGTTTATTCGAAATCACGCAACTCTTTATTATTTGGTTGCATTGACGCTACTATATATATATACATGAAGTGTGTCATTATTACTCAAAGTCGTTACACCAAGGATCAAAGAAGTTGTTTAATATTGTGATTAATTGTGTATATATTTTATTATTTTTATCAGAGTTGTTATATATATATATATGTTAATATTATGTTAAGATGAATTGTTTTCACTTTTAATTTCAAATTTATCTGAAAGCCGATGTGGCTTACGTCACACACACACCCCACCCATAGGACGAATGTGAATGGCCACCAACCAATTCCGTGTTTGGCTATCTGATTGGCCCCCTACAGGGGTGTGTGAGTGAGGTCAGCATTTGATAGGATATTAAATACTATAAGTAGAGCAAGTTGTGAGATAGGCAGTATCAGCCTGATGAAACGACCCGTAGGTCGAGAAACGCGTTGCTGTATGCTAATTGTTTTTAACTAACTCAATAAATACGAGTTTTTTTATCCATATCACTCCTTGCTCTTCATTATCCTGATCCATTATCCTGATTGGTTTGATGACCTGCCGATCATACGTCAAGCCTTGCATAGGTTACTCCTTGAACAGCTGTGACGTTCGATGCTGGTTCTCCTTGGCCGCTGATTGGCTGAACCGACCCCGTGACCCGACGTCTCCACGCACTGCTGTGCACGTCTGTCGGGCGACTTGTAGTCCCGTCCCGCTCTACTAGGCATCCTTATATGCCGCTCTCCTTGTGAGTATACCCCATTACGGGCTGTCCCTTTGTATACCTGATTTGGTTGTTTCGATACTGTCCCATGAGGCGCCTCTCTCTTTCTCTTTGATTTACAGGTACCCACCCTCACTTTACAAGAGTGCTGCCCGCTTCTTCGGAATACCCTGGGAACATCCTCATACTGAACATCCTTTTGAACTTTGCGCACCTCCCATAGAGACTTGGTTTACTCTATTTTCTCACTAATAATAAAATTAACTTCTTAGACATCCACATTTATATAGAACAAAACCAAATCTTAACAAAAACTTTTTTCAAGGAAGTGGATGCAAATAACTATATCCACTTCCAGAGTTGTCATCTGGATTTATGGAAAATGAATATCCCTAAGGGCCAATTCTTGCGACTAAGAAAAAATTGCACAGATATAGCAATATATAAAGAACAAGCTATAGTTCTAAAAGAAAAATTTATTGAACGAGGATATGACGAAATAAGTATAGAAACAGCAATGTTAGAGGTAGAACAAAAAGACAGGAAACAACTCTTAAAACCTAAAATTAAGTCTAACATGAATAAGGGTCAAGAAATTTCCATCAAAGACACAGCTTTTATCACTAGTTTTAGCTCTGACCATAAGTTAATTAAGAAAATTTTAAATAAACATTGGTACTTGGTTAAGAAAGATCCCCTACTCTGTGACCAAATCAGTGAAAAACCACAAATAATATATAAAAAAGCAAAATCCTTAAAAAACTTATTGTCCCCAAGTGAATTTTGCCAAAAGAAAGGAAACAACAGGGATATCACTCTAACAGGTCAAAAACTAGAAGGTTTCTTCCCTTGCTTGAGCTGTAAGGCTTGCAAGTTCAGTAAGAAAACTAAGAGTGTACAAGCCAGCCATTCCAATTTTAAATTTAATATTAAAGAAATTCTAAGATGCACTGACAATAATATGGTGTACATAATCCAATGTCCATATGAAAAACAATATATAGGCCAAACTAGTCGCCCATTAAGGGACAGGATAAGACAACATCTACTTAATATTGAATGGGGTTTTGAGGATCACTTGTTATCCAAACACTTTAAGGACTGTCATAATCAGAGTACTAAAGGGTTAAAATATTGGGGCCTAAAAAAAGTAAATTTGCATAGAGGGGGGGACATAACAAACACCCTCCTCCTTACTGAAGCTGAATTGATTTTTAATTTTAATACCCTAACTCCAAACGGCCTAAATGCTGAATTGGATTTGAACCCATTCATTTGATGAAGATAACCCATGTTGTAGATATTTTAGATATTTTAGATATTTTTAGACAATCTAGATGCTTTAGATATTTTAGAGATTTTAGAGATTTTTAGCTGATTGAAATATTTAAATGATTTGGATATTTTAGAAGTTTCAATAATTATATTAATATGTATACATAATTTTCTAGTTTGAATATTAAATTATTGTAACAGCGTTGAAATCCAATGTGATGAAGCATTTTTAGATAACTTATAAATAATATGAATGAATTCATTTTAAATACATTAAAAAATATACCGCCCTATGATTCCTCTATAGTGGAAATATGATATAGAATTTAACTTATAGTATTTGTTAAATTATTGTAACAGCGTTGAAATCCAATGTGGTGAAGCATTTTTAGATAACTTATAAATAATATGAATGAATTAATTTTAAATATATTAAAATATACCGCCCTATGATTCCTCTATAATGGAAATATGATATAGAATTTAACCTATAGTATTTGTTACCATAATATAGTTATATTTCACAAATTTAGTTTAGATACAAATTGAGTTCTTTTTTATCGACTGTATGAAATTTTTGGATTATTATTTTTAGTAATTGTTACTTTTACTTTTTATTTGAATTCTATTTTATTTTTCTAAACAATGAATATTCAGATTAATAGGTTTTTTTATAATAACATGTATTGTATCACACTCTGAAAATAAAATATGGCAGTAAGAGAATATATGTATTCTAAAAACAAAGAATGCAATTATTTAAGATACGATTATCCCTTTAAGAATAAGGAAACCTATCCCTTTAATGAGCGGAAATAAAAGATGGATCATAGCTAACTTCCTTTCATCTTGATAAAGGCATCTATGGGATGCTGAAATGCGTAGAAGTGAAGGAAGGATTACAACTCTGCTCTTTGAATCAATTAAAGCAACATCGGAAGAAATTGAACCACATTGAATACTGTAAGGAGGGTAAACGTTACCCACTAACAGGAGCATACCGCGAAGACAAGCTGCAGCTGTCAGAACTACAACTTATAAATACACCTTTCCACGATACCCAGTAACTGCAGAGAAACGCTCAAAAGTGTCCAGGTAAGGCTTGAATTAAAGAAGCCGCCTAAGAAAGACAGGAGACACAGACGAGGTAAGAGCGTTTTTCTCCTGCAAGTTAAAGCGGTTAGAAAGTGAATGGTTAAAAGAGACTGTTGGGATACAAAGGAGAACATTTATTTTCTTGCACAAACACTGAGATATATTGTTACAATTGTTACAACTTTACAAAATCTCTAACCGGCATTTGAAATTCAAATAAGGGAGTTGTCAAAATACCAATAGCTGATTGGTTCTGAGATTTACAATTGACTGGGAAAACCTAACGGCTAGAGTGACGCTACCCGGTGTGTATATACTTAACTGAAACTATCTAACAGCACTCAAAAGATATACACATTGATACTAATATTGAGAACAAAGTATCCTTATAATTCCCAAAAGGATAATTTCACACTGTGAGCTAATCAGGACATTTATAAGAGTTTTCTTACTGCCTATAAAGGATCAGAGTTTGGAAACTGAACCACTCGATTTTATCATAAAATATATTATTTTTAAAGTTGTGGCCACAACTGTTTCTATTAGATAAATTGTTTGTTCAAGATTAATTGTTTTTAACTTTTTTAGGTTATACATATCATGTACCAATAAATATTTTGTATATACAGAGGTTTTAAATAAGTATTTGTTATTTGGGAATTACTGTCATTTTATTTTATTTTAGATAAAATTAATTATAACTCATTGATAGTCAAACTTGATTTATATGTGTATTAACTTATATGTGCTTTTATTTAACCTTCAGCCCTGAGGTTAACTTGGGGCGCTACTCTATAAATGCTCTCCCCCAAAATAAAATGGTATGGGCATTGCCCTTAAAAGGACATTCAGCTCTTTTACTGCCCTTAAAAGGGCATTCAGCTCTTTTACAATTGACCAATGCCCTAATCTAAAAAAAAAAAACACCCAAAAAAATGAAAAAAAAAAACTTACACTAACCCCATAAAATCTTCTCACGGTTCCTGAAGTTCAAATTAGCCAATTGGATTTCAGTAGCTCTCATCCTATTGGCTGTTTTGAACAGCCAATAGGATTTCAGAAGCTCTCAACCTATTAAACACAAAAATATAAGTGCTAATGCAACTCAGTCAGAACCAACCAGAATAAATATCTAGCAGTAGCAGTTCCAAAGGTAGAATTAAAACAGTTGAAAATTTTGAAAATTAAGACAATTTGTAAAATAGTAAAAATGCCCTAAAAATGTCCACATAAGTCGATCAGTCCATTCCAAGCATAGATATACAATATATAGTATATTGACGCTGCACAGAACTTAAAGTTTTAACAATACCAGTCTTCAGTGTTTTAGTTCTTTTGACAGAAATCCTTTTATCCAGATGTCACAATAATGACCATGTAACTGAGAATTGTGAACCTTGATGTTGGGTGCTGTTCCTCTAACTGATTTCTCCTTCTTTCGGATGGATCACTGAATCTATAAAAACAACAAAAAGAGCACAAACTCCGACTCAAGGGAAGTTTATTTTAACACATAGTAAGCGCTACACTCTATGCACTAACTGGATATAGGTAGATAAAAAGCATGACATGAAATACAGTCCTGTGAACTCCTGCAGATTTTTTCTCACACCACTTTGTAGCTCCGTAATCGTCACCGATATATCGTAATCCTTTACCGGAACCCAGAGACCAGAGTTGGATACCGCTTGATGAGGTCAGGACAAGACCTCTTGAGGAATCGTCCTGACCTCATCAAGCGGTATACACCTCTCATCCTATTGGCTGATTTGAATTTGAAGAATCAAATCAGCCAATAGAATTGCAAGGTACGCCATTTTGTAACGGCTACCTTGCATTCAACTTCAGTGTACGGCGATGACCGCATGAAGAGGATGATCTGTGCAGGATGTCTTCACCGTCCAGTATAGCTCCGCGCTGCCGGGATGAAGATAGAAGACTTTCCGGAGATGGATGAAGGTGTCGCCGCCTGGATGAAGACTTCTCGCTGCCTGGATGAAGATGGATGTTCGGACTTCAGGAACTGTGAGTAGAATTTAAGGGGTTAGTGTAATTTTTTTCCCCCACCCTTTTAAGGGCAGTAAAAGATTGCCTTTTTAAGGGCAATGCCCATACAAATGCACCTTTAGGGGCAATGGGTAGTTTAGGATTTTTTAGAGTTAGGTTTTTTATTTTGGGGGGTTGGTTGGGTGGGGTTTTATTTTACTTTTAGGGGGGACTTAGTAATTTTTTAAGGTAAAAGAGCTGTTTAACTTAGGGCAATGCCCTACAAAAGGCCCTTTTAAGGGCTATTGGTAGTTTATTGAAGGTTAGGGGGTGTTCTTATTTGGGGGGCTTTTTTATTTTTATAGGACTATTAGATTAGGTGTAATTGTTTTATGTTTGATAATTTTGTTTATTATTTTTTGTAATCTTAGAGTTTTTTATTTTTCATAATTTAGTGTTTATTGTTTTCTGTAATTTTAAATGTTTTAATTTTTTCGTAGTGTTAGGTTTTTTTAAATTTGTAATTTAGATTTTTTTAATTGGTAGTTTTTTATTTTATTAGAATAGTTATATTAGGTTAATTTTTTTTTTTATTGATACAGGTAAGTTTTTATTTATTTTAAGATAGTTATATTGTCATTTTAATTTAAAGTTAGGGGTGTGTTAGGTTTAGGGGTTAATAGTTTAATTTAGTGTTTTGCGATGTGGGGGGACAGGTGGTTTAGGGGTTAATAGGTTTAGTTTAGTAATAACGATGTGGGGGGCTGAAGGTTTATTGGGTAATACTTTATTATAGTGTTGGCGATGTGGGGGGCAGGCGGTTTAGGGTTTAATAACTTTTTTTAGTGTCGGTGATGTCGGGGAGTGGCGGAATAGGGATTAATAATTTTTATTAGTGTCAGCGATGTCAGGGAGCGCGGAATAGGGGTTAATCATTTTTATTAGTGGTGGCGGAATAGGGGTTAATCACTTTATTTTTTACACTGCGGAATCTGTTTGGCGCTCTACAAATAACCGATAATAATAATAATAATAATATTTTGTGTCGGTGATGTCGGGGATCAGCGGACTAGGGGTGCTTAGACTAGAGTTTTATGTTAGGGTGTTAGGTTTAAACTTAACTTTCTTTTCACCATAGACATCAATGGTGTTGCGTTACGGTGATCTCCATTCCGTGATCTCAGGTGTTAGTTTTTTTTCTAACACTCTCTCCCCATTAATGTCTATGCGGGGGAAAGCGTGCACAAGCATGTAAACTCCGCCCTTGGCTTTTGTGCGGTATGGAGCTTAACGCACCATAACGCACAACACAAGGAGGCTTTTCAGTAACTCGTAATGGCAGCACTATGGAGAGTGCAATAACGCAATTTTTTTGGTGTTAGTTTTGCACCCTATTTAGCGCAAAACGTCTAAACTAGGTGTATATTAGGTAGATTGCGATGTGGGGGTTTGCGGATTAGGGATTAATAGATTTAATAGGTAGATTGCGTTGTGGGGGTTGGCAGTTTAGAGGTTAATACACTTTATTAGTTATTGTAGTGATAGGATGGCAGATTAGGGGTGGATAGTGCACATGCGTTAGGTGTTTGTTAAGGCTTCCAGGGAGTTACGGTACTTTAATAGTCAGCGCAAGGCTTGCTGCAGCTGCCTATTTGTGGCGAGGTGAATATGGAGAAAATGTTTCCATTCTCAGCGGGTAATTCCTTGCGCTGTATATGTGATACTGACTGTCACCGCAAGTTCTATGCTAGTTTACGGGAGTAAAAATAGCGGTTGATTGGTGAAATATACGTGCCTAACTTCAATGCGGTGCTGTATATGTGATCGCTATATTCGACTAAAAGTAGGCAATGCCGACTTTTGCGGCCGACGCTGCATATGTAACCTCGCCCTTAGTGTCTCTTAAAGGGATATTTTTGTTTTCAGCACTAAGAGCAAATTAAACCAGTCCACCAGCAGCAGAGCTTTTTCAACTTACAAGTAAAAAAACAGAAAACTTGTTTTTTTTAACTATTAACTATTGAACTGAAACAAAAAATGTTCCTTTAAGAAAAGACACTAAACTTAATATAACAAAGAGTAAAAAACTGAAAAACTTGTTTTACTGAAACTATTAGTGCTACTAAACTGTGTACTAACTTTTATAAAATAAATATTTAACAATTTACACAACTCTTGAACTCTTCAACTATTCTGTAGTCCTTTAGATAAAAAATATTTAAACTAATTAATTTAGATGTGTATGTAGATTAGAGATCAATATATTAATAACGCACAAGGTGCTGGTATATTCTTCTAATCAAATCTCTCTTTAGAGCAGGCACTGCCAGGCACTGTCACAAGTATTATAATATTATTATGTAATATATTATATCAGCAATAGCAATATTAGCAGCAAGCAATAGAAATTGTCTCTCAGTGAGACACAGGTACTGCTAGCAAACTGATACACACTGGTCTGAGGCTGAAAACGTTAGGCAATAACTTAAAATTCCCTCTTTGCCTTTAATCAGTCCCCCTAAGAATGATGAATGGCCAGAAAACGTCACAAGCTTCCACTGATAGGCTGATAGAACCTGTCAATCTATTCACTGCTTTTTCATTGTTTTCATTCATTGACTAAAGCCTTCCTGCATCATAATGCAGCATCCAAAAAGAAAAAAAAAACATTTATTTACTTTTTTGTTTCATTTTCATATTCGGATGTTTTCATTTTCAGTATTCAAAGAAAATAACAAAAAGGACATTTTCATTATTTTCTTTCATTCTTCCGAAAACAAATGCACATTCCTAAAGTTTATTTGTATTATGGATGAGTACTAGTAATTCTAAAGATGCCATATTTTTTGTTAAGCCACTTTTTTTTCTCTTAGAGGGCTGGTTATCAAATTTTAGAATTATTAAAAGGAAGGCTACATTGTGGCCCAGGGCCTTTGGTTAGACAATACCACATTATAGCTACAGGGCTCTAACTATCTAGTATCTCAATTGTGATCTAGTTGCGATTCAGGAAAGACTGGCCTGATTTTTTTACCCATGATGATATCACATGGCAGATAGCAACTATTTTGTCCTACATCAAAATATAATAATGTGGCAAAATGGGACATTTGTTGGTACCGTGATCGGAAGATATTTTAAATGATTTTGCTTGAACAAAGTCCAAGTACATTGATAGTTAAAGAATATATGAGAAGAAATTTCCCTTACAATATTTGCATGACCACTAAAGTATGCACAATACACTTTGGAGCCATTTTGGGTGAAACAAGTTCAGTCCATCCTGGTAACTTTCCTCCTTTCAAGATGACCAATAAGAGTATACTACAGATGGGAAAAAAATAAATTATTTCTACTTGTTTAAACATTTAATTAACCAATTAGCTCTCATATGGTCTGGCAACTGGCTTTCTTGGATGAGAAGGGAGAGCTCTAGGCGTTCCTGGTGACACGCCGGAAGTATCAGCCAGCTGGGTTGCTGTTGAGTACCCAGTCCACGCCTAATAGCACTGTCTGAGTGCTTCTACCAAATGTGAGTACCCTGTTGTGGGTGATCTTACTTATATCTGCTGTTTCCACTGGTACACACAAGCGCCTCTCTTTGTGTTCTTTATTTTTCTGCTTAGACATCTTGCCTGGTTGATGTGAGGAGAGTGCTGCTGCTGCTATCCGATTACAGATTTCATATACTCATCGATATAATCCATATTCTCCTGGTCTGGATATGTATTTGGACTTTTCACATTTATAGACTTTCTTTTGTCTTTTTAAACATATATTTTTTACTGTTGTTTTTCACTTTATTTTCTTGATTAACATAGTTTTGTAAGTACATTACTATTAATTCCCTTATTTATATGTGAAGTGTGCCCCCTATTTTAGCTATCTCCTCTGAGATACCTATTTTTTCATGTACTTTTATATGCATCACGCATCACACATTCATGGACTTTAAAGACTATGTTGATGTGTTAAAACATTGAGACTAGCTAAAGATCTATGCACTTCTCACGGAGCAGATATTTGTGAGAAGCGAGCTGTATCACAAAGCCCAGGGTTATGGTGCATCTGCAGGGAACCAGTTAACTCCATGATTTTATTAAAGGGACAGTCAAGTAAAAAAAAAAACTTTTATAAATCAGAAAGATCAGCAGTTTAAGACACTTTCCAATTGACTTTCATTATCAAAGGCCTAGATTTGGAGTTTGGCGTTAGCCGTGAAAACCAGCGTTAGAGGCTCCTAACGCTGGTTTTAGGCTAACTCCGGTATTTGGAGTCACTCAAAAAAGGGTCTAACGCTCACTTTTCAGCCTCGACTTCTCCATACCGCAGATCCCCTTACGTAAATTGCGTATCCTATCTTTTCAATGGGATTTTTCTAACTCCGGTATTTAGAGTCGTGTCTGAAGTGAGCGTTAGAAACGACAAAACTCCAGCCGCAGAAAAAAGTCAGTAGTTAAGAGCTTTCTGGGCTAACGCCGGTTTATAAAGCTCCTAACTACTGTACTCTAAAGTACACTAACACCCATAAACTACCTATGTACCCCTAAACCGAGGTCCCCCCACATCGCCGCCACTCGATTAAATTTTTTTAACCCCTAATCTGCCGCCACCTACGTTATACTTATGTACCCCTAATCTGCTGCCCCTAACACCGCCGACCCCTATATTATATTTATTAACCCCTAATCTGCCCCCCACAACGTCGCCGCCAGCTACCTACAATAATTAACCCCTAATCTGCCGACCGCAAAGCGCCGCCACCTACATTATCCCTATGTACCCCTAATCTGCTGCCCCTAACACCGCCGACCCCTATATTATATTTATTAACCCCTAATCTGCCCCCCTCAACGTCGCCTCCACCTGCCTACACTTATTAACCCCTAATCTGCCGAGCGGACCGCACCGCTACTATAATAAAGTAACCCCTAATCTGCCCCCCACAACGTCGCCGCCAGCTACCTACAATAATTAACCCCTAATCTGCCGACCGCAAAGCGCCGCCACCTACATTATCCCTATGTACCCCTAATCTGCTGCCCCTAACACCGCCGACCCCTATATTATATTTATTAACCCCTAATCTGCCCCCCTCAACGTCGCCTCCACCTGCCTACACTTATTAACCCCTAATCTGCCGAGCGGACCGCACCGCTACTATAATAAAGTTATTAACCCCTAATCCGCCTCACTAACCCTATAATAAATAGTATTAACCCCTAATCTGCCCTCCCTAACATCGCCGACACCTAACTTCAATTATTAACCCCTAATCTGCCGACCGGAGCTCACCGCTATTCTAATAAATGTATTAACCCCTAAAGCTAAGTCTAACCCTAACACTAACACCCCCCTAAGTTAAATATAATTTTAATCTAACGAAATTAATTAACTCTTATTAAATAAATTATTCCTATTTAAAGCTAAATACTTACCTGTAAAATAAACCCTAATATAGCTACAATATAAATTATAATTACATTGTAGCTATTTTAGGATTAATATTTATTTTACAGGCAACTTTGTAATTATTTTAACCAGGTACAATAGCTATTAAATAGTTAAGAACTATTTAATAGTTACCTAGTTAAAATAATTACAAAATTACCTGTAAAATAAATCCTAACTTAAGTTACAATTAAACCTAACACTATACTATCATTAAATTAATTAAATAAAATACCTACAATTAAACCTAACACTACACTATCAATACATTAATTAAATACAATATCTACAAATAACTACAATGAAATAAACTAAGTAAAGTACAAAAAATAAAAAAGAACTAAGTTACAAAAAATAAAAAAATATTTACAAACATAAGAAAAATATTACAACAATTTTAAACTAATTACACCTACTCTAAGCCCCTAATAAAATAACAAAGCCCCCCAAAATAAAAAATGCCCTACCCTATTCTAAATTACTAAAGTTAAAAGCTCTTTTACCTTACCAGCCCTGAACAGGGCCCTTTGCGGGGCATGCCCCAAGAAGTTCAGCTCTTTTGCCTGTAAAAAAAACCATACAATCCCCCCCCCCAAACATTACAACCCACCACCCACATACCCCTAATCTAACCCAAACCCCCCTTAAATAAACCTAATACTAAGCCCCTGAAGATCTTCCTACCTTGTCTTCACCATACCAGGTTCACCGATCGGTCCAGAAGAGCTCCTCCGATGTCCTGATCCAAGCCCAAGCGGGGGGCTGAAGATGTCCATGATCCGGTAGAAGTCTTCATCCAAGCGGGGCAGAAGATGTCTTCCATCCGATTGAAGTCTTCATCCAAGCGGGGCAGAAGAGGTCTTCCATCCGATTGAAGTCTTCATCCAGGTGGCATCTTCTATCGACATACATCTGGAGCGGAGCGGCAGCATCCTGAAGACCTCCGACGCGGAACATCCATCATGGCCGATGACTGAACGACGAATGACGGTTCCTTTAAATGACGTCATCCAAGATGGTGTCCCTCGAATTCCGATTGGCTGATAGGATTCTATCAGCCAATCGGAATTAAGGTAGGAATATTCTGATTGGCTGATGGAATCAGCCAATCAGAATCAAGTTCAATCCGATTGGCTGATCCAATCAGCCAATCAGATTGAGCTTGCATTCTATTGGCTGTTCCGATCAGCCAATAGAATGCAAGCTCAATCTGATTGGCTGATCGGATCAGCCAATCGGATTGAACTTGATTCTGATTGGCTGATTCCATTAAATATTAATCCTAAAATAGCTATAATATCATTATAATTTATATTGTAGCTATATTAGGGTTTATTTTACAGGTAAGTATGCGAGTCAGAGAGGATGTAACAAATACATTATATCAAATACAAAACTGAAACTTTGCAGTTTAAATGCAATATATCCCTCCCTGGTTGTTAAACATTTAAAGTCAGGATAGGTGGGGGTAATAATGTTCATCTTGGTTAGACCTACAGACCTGAAGCTGGGAGTCAGAAACACTGACCTGATTCATGGAACCTGGATCCAGACCAAGTGCCTGGAAGTGAAAGTGAGTTGGCTGAAATATTTTATCATAGTTGGTAATTGCTATAAAGCAATGAAAAAAACAAATTGTTTAAATGTTGTGTATGTAGGGCATATTAGTAGCAGTGGCTACTTATTGATTATTGTTTAAGTCTTTTTAACTTAATGAAAATATTTGATTTAAAAAAAGAAATATAAAAATATCTTTTAAAAATAAGGAAGTATAAGGGCAAGAAAACCCAGAGAGTGTTCACAGAGCCTCACAATTCTCGGTTAATGCTTTTGGGCTAGTGCAATAAATTAAAGTATCTGGTGTTCTAACATGGTTGAATGCCATCTTAAGACTACTAAAGGCACTTACAGTTTCAGTGAATTTCACAGAATACCTCCCAACTCTCCTTTATAATGCTGGATTGTCATGGGCTTGGGGCTATACTGCGCTATCCCTCCCGTGCTACTCCACAAATTAAAATGAGGTACTTCCCCATCTATGCCACAGCCTTCTCTGATTATGCCCATGGCCTGTTCAACCCTACCTATGGCACAAGACTCCACCCCTCTGAATACAGCCCCACCCACAAAACAGATAAGTAATTGTGCAAGGGAAGGACTGGAATACAGATTTAAAAAAGAGCCATATGGAAGAGACAAGTTTAGTGGCACTATTAGAACTTAGCTCATTATTATTATGTCTCCTTCCTATTCAATTATATAGCATATTTTAAATCTTCTTGAAAAGGGACATTATAGTCAAAACAGAAATTCACATCTATTTAACCTGCACACACATTTCCATACTGTGCCTGATCACAGAGTTGGTGATGATGTAAATCACTTTGTTGGTGACACAATATCACACATAACTGCCTGCTCTCTCAGCAAGAGAAACCTCTGGATGTGAGCGCATGTAACATACAGACATAGGGGCCGATTTATCAAATGTCTGTCTGACATTATCCGCTCAGGGGATCATGTCCGACAGACATCGCTGAATGCAGAAAGCATACGCTGTTGGCATTTAACATTGCACAAGCAGTTCTGGTGTCATTCTTACTATTATGTACCTTTAATTCAAATAAAGATTTTCACATTAACATAACATTCAGATTTGTTTCTTTAGTAGGTGCTATGAAAATAATTACATGCAAGAAAAATATAAACACAGATACTGGAAAGCACATAATTCAGCCTTAAAAAGTTTTTTTTTCGCATCTAGAGTATAAACACGCATTTACATATTTGTACGTACTACATATGATGCTCTGCAGGAAAATGTCTGATTTGATCTATACAGCCAGATCCTTTCAAGTGTTATGAGCTTAGTGCAATAATTAATTTCTTATTAGAGTTAAGACAACTCACTACATTTTTTTTTCTGGAAAATTCAGTGCTTAGCAGTGCTATCCCCGAGTATTCTAATCAAGCAATAAAATGTGCATTTGTGGGTTTTTACCAACGGATTGTTATGACTTCAGCAGACTCATATCTCAACCTCAAAGATAGAGGTCTGTAGTTGCCAAGATATTATCATACAGCTCTATTTTGCTGACATTTTATTTTACAGTTATTCAACTTTATTGTGCAATAGGGAAGTTATTGAAACAGATGTAGATCACAAACGTGAATTGTATACAGATTAATCTGCTTGTTACAGAGATGACAGTATAGTGTTAATTTTTTTTCTGATACAGAAATCTAGTAATCTTCACTATATTTAGACAGATATCTACAATGCCCAAATTTGTGAAACACAAATTTTACTTCTATTATCGAATTTGCTTTATTCTCTCTAAATCTTTTGTTGAAGATGTAGCATTATTGCTCTCCTGAGCCTACTTAGGTATGCTCTTCTACCAATTGCCTGCTCTGTCTTAATCATTAAAAATCTAATTGTGCTCCTTTTACCAAATAAAGCCAGATCGCCAATATAGACAGTGACACAGACAGTGTCACTGTCGGTATCTGCTGCGTTGTTGCCATAGGTGGTGTGGGAGGGAAGCAGGGAGGTGGGTGGTCGGTCCATTGTTGGAAGCGAATGGGAGGGGGTGGAAGGGTTCCCTACACTACAGAAAAAAGGGAGAAAGAGGGATGCTGCAAAGGGGCATATGAGAAGAGGTGCCATACACACAATTGCTTGGAGGGGGGTAAGTAGCGATGGTGAGGAGGGGTCGCTACACTACAGAAAAATATTTTTTATTAATAAATACATTGTCAGGGTGCCAGGAATCAGACTGAGACGAGAAGTGCAAAAATAATCACACCTTTATTAATAACAAAAAAATAATAAAAAGTCCACAAGTCAAATAACAAGCCAGGAGTCAAAACCAGAGCTGGTAGTCAGACGAGCCGAGTCAAGAGCCAAAGCGAATAGTCAGACGAGCCGGAATCAGGAACAAGGAAAACAGCAGAGTCAGGAACAAGCCAGGGATCAGGAACCAGGAAGTATGTCAGACAGCCAGTTAATACACAGGAACTCTCACAAACAGGTTTGAGACAATGCAAAGGCAAAGCATACTGAACAGAGGCCCTTTAAATAATAAGCGATGACATCACAATTCTGAGACTGCATCCTGTCTCACACAGATGATGCACACCAGTCTGGCCATAAAAGGAAGTGTAGGAAATTAGAAGCATCCCCCACAATGCACCATAGTTAGCAAGAGAGGTGAGTAAAATGACTGCAAGCAGCATATGGTAAACAAAACAGGGAAAAAAACCCTGACAGTACCCTCCCCTCAACGACCCCTCCCCCGCGGTAGGACAAAAGGCATATTGGGGAAACGGGCATGGAAGGCACGGAGGAGGGCAGGAGCATGAACATCAGAGGAGGGAACCCAAGAATGCTCCTCCGGACCATAGCCCCTCCAGTTAACCAAATACTGTACGCTGCCCCTGGACATACGAGAGTCAATAATGCTGCTGACCTCATACTCCTCATGGTTGTCAAAAAAGATAGGATGGGGACGAGGCAACACAGTGGTAAACCAATTACAAACCAATGGTTTCAAGAGGGAGACATGAAAAACATTGGAGATGCGCATTGCAGGAAGAAGGTCAAGAGAGTAGGCCACAGGATTGACCCGTCGGAGTATTCGAAAAGGACCAACATAACGGGGAGCCAGTTTATAAGAAGGCACATGAGGGTTCAAGTTGCAGGAGGACAGCCAAACTCTCTCACCAACCTGGTAGGAAGGCATGGACAGATGCCTACAATCAGCCTGAAACTTTTGGTGCTGCATAGAACGATGCAGGCAATCCTGAATCTGTACCCACGTTGAACGGAGTTGCCGGAGATGCTCCTCCAAAGCCGGAATACCCTAAGACATGAATGAATTGGGCAACAAGGATGGTTGAAACCCATAATTCGCCATGAATGGGGATAAAGTGGAGGAAGCATTAATAGCACTATTACGAGCAAACTCTGCCCAAGGTAACAGTTCGGACCAATTATTGTGGTGATCTGAGACATAGCAACGGAGGAACTGTTCCAGAGCTTGATTAGAACGTTCCGCAGCCCCATTGGATTGAGGGTGATTTGCCGAGGAGAAGGAAAGCTGGATCCCCATTTGAGCACAAATGGAAAGCCAAAATCTGGAGACAAACTGGCTACCCCGGTCCGACACTATATCCTTGGGTAACCCATGTAAACGGAAGACCTCCCAGGCAAAAATTGAAGCAAGCTCCTGAGCGGTAGGCAACTTCATCAAGGGAATGCAATGTGACATTTTAGAAAAATGGTAACAGTATTGCTATTGAAAACAGGGAGCTCGACAATGAAGTCCATGGAAAGATGTCACCAAGGATGCTCACCATTAGCAATAGGTTGAAGAAGACCCACAGGAAGACGTCGAGGAGTCTTATTCTGTGCACAAACTGAGCAGGAGGCAACATATGCAGCAACATTAGAACAAAGACCTCGCCACCAGAATTGTCAAGTGACAGACCAAATCATTTGGTTCTTGCCTGGGTGACCTGCGGCTTTAGGATAGTGGTAAGTGTGCAAAAGTTTAGTTTGAAGATTCTCAGGAACAAAACACCACTAGGTTTCTCAGGAGGTGCATTGGTTTGTGCAGCCAGGATCTCCTCCCCCAAGGGAGAAGTCAAATTAGTATGTATGGTAGCTAAAATATGGTCAGGAGGTATAACAGGAGTAGGTACAGACTCCTCCTTGGACAGAGGTGAAAATTGTCGAGAGAGGGCATCAGCCCTAACATTCTTACTACCAGGCAGGTAGGAGACCACATAATTAAACCGAGACAAAAATAGCACCCATCTGGCCTGTCGGGGCAACAAACGTTTTGCTTCAGATAGATAAGTTAAATTCTTGTGGTTAGTAAGAATGAGCACTGGCACCCTAGTACCCTCGAAAATATGCTTCCATTCCTTGAGTGCCAAAAGTATGGCCAGTAATTCACTGTCGCCAATTTCATAATTGCACTCTGCTGGAGACAATTTCTTAGAGAAGAAACCACACGGATGCAAGGAACCGTCGGGCGTAGGATATTGAGACAAGAAGGCACCTACTCCAGTCTCAGATGCATCAACCTCAAGAACAAAAGGCAGGACAGGGTTAGGATGAGCCAGAACTGGAGCGGCAGCAAAGGCAGTCTTAAGACTATCAAAGGCCTTAATGGCAGTAGGTGACCAATGGAGTGGATTATTCTCTTTACGGGTCATGCCTGTGATAGGTTTGACCAAGGAAGAAAAGTTTTTAATAAACTTTCTATAGTAATTGGTGAAATCCAAAAAACATTGAATAGACCGAAGACCAACTGGGCAAGGCCACTGCAGAACTGCAGATAACTTGTCAGGATCCATGGAGAACCTTGCAACGGAAATAACATAACCTAGGAAGGTTACTTGAGTCTGATGGAACTCACATTTTTCGAGTTTACAAAACAGGCCGTTCTCACCTAGTCTCTGAAGAACCCGTGTAACATCAGAACGATGAGCCTCAAGTGTGGTTGAGTGTATGAGGATGTCGTCTAAGTACACCACAACACACTGTTGCAACAGATCTCGTAGGACATCATTAATAAATTCCTGGAAAACAGCAGGAGCATTACATAGGCCAAAGGGCATTACAAGATACTCGTAATGCCCGCTCCTGGTGTTAAATGCTGTTTTCCATTCATGGCCCTCCTTGATCCTAACGAGATTGTACGTTCCTCTCAAATCAAGTTTAGTAAAGACCGTAGCTCCCTTGAGGCGGTCAAAGAGTTCCTTAATGAGCGGAATAGGGTAAGCATTCTTAATGGTAAGACGATTAAGACCCCTATAATCGATGCATGGTGTTAACTCGCCACGCTTTTTCATCACAAAGAAGAAGCCAGCCTCTGCAGGAGAGCAGGATTTGCGGATGATCCTCCGCGACAGAGCATCGGCAACATACTCCTCCATAGCACAATTCTCTGCAACAGACAGAGGGTAAACCCGGCCCTGAGGAAGAATGACTCCGGTTTGCAGGTCTATGGCACAATCGTAAGACTGTTGGTTTAATGGTAAGTTTCTAGCGCTGGACTTAAAATACTTAGGCCTCTTTTATTATAACCTCCTCCTGGTTATAGACAATGTGGTAAATGATAAAAAAATTTTTTTTAAAAGTGGCGCTTCAATAGCTTTAAGTATTAAAAAACTATGGATAGTCTTTACTAATATGGTCAAATTACCAATATATTATACCTTCAAATAATATGAATAAAATGGGTATTCTTAAAAAATTTGAATCATATGAGTTTCCAAATAGTAATTGAAATGACAACTTAATAAGACCCAGAGTAAATGGTTGTAATAATATATTGAACAAGTTACTTATATCAGCTAAAACAGCAAATTTGGAAGAAATTCAGAAAAAAAATTGCTTAAACTATTTTTTAATAATATATAAACATTAATAACATACAAATGAAGATTCAATTCATCAAATCATCTTCTACAGTGTAGTTGATCAACTTTTAAAACAAATTAAATATAAAATCTATATAAAAAATCCATATGTAAAAACATAAGCAAAGCAATGAGAGAGAGCCCAGAAAAAAGGTCTGTAGAGGTAAAAAATTATTCCTTTCTAAGACTGGATCTCTTAATCCAATAGGTGAAAAAACCTTGTGTTCTTGAAGGCAGATAGGAATAGGATATCGGTAAACAAAAACAATTTTTTGATTCCTTTCTATGATTGGATATCCTAATCCAATAGGTGAGACCTTTTGTTCTTAAGTTAGATAGGAATAGGGTATAGGTAAACGTTTACATTCATATGTTTATTATGTGCCTGTGGTTAAAAAGAAAGAAGAAGTGTCTTTTGCGGCACAGGTTTTTGTTTCTGATATTTTGCGGTAATTAAGTTTAGACAGTGGTGGCCAGCCGCTATTTAAAACTCTTTCTGTTCCGCTATGTGTAAATATAGAGCACAGTTCGCGGATTTCAATGCTTAGGGTGGAAGTGTGTGTAGCCTGCTGTGCAGGTAATCTCACCCTCTGGCGTTTTCTCTCCAATATCAGGGGTGCCTCTGAGTAGCGATGCTCCAAATTGCAGATGGTAGTCAGTTCCGGTAGTCTTCAGACTTGCGCAAGTCACCTGTGATGAACCAGTAGTTTTTTTCTCACGGTAAGCAGCTTTCAAACCTCCCGGTTTAGAAGGAAGTCTTTCTTTGATAATGTAGACACAGCTTTCTACGCGTTTCACCCAATTTCTGGGCTTTTTCAAGATGCTGTGTGTGTCTGGATATAGGATTTAAATAATGCCGCCTTTCATTTCATTGGTTAATTTATTGGTGACGCCTTCTTGGGCTCTCTCCTTTTATTATATTGGTTTTCTTTCATGTAATTAGCAAGAGTCCATGAGCTAGTGACGTATGTGATATACATTCCTACCAGGAGGGGCAAAGTTTCCCAAACCTCAAAATGCCTATAAATACACCCCTCACCACACCCACAATTCAGTTTTACAAACTTTGCCTCCCGTGGAGGTGGTGAAGTAAGTTTGTGCTAGATTCTACGTTGATATGCGCTCCGCAGCAGGTTGGAGCCCGGTTTTCCTCTCAGAGTGCAGTGAATGTCAGAGGGATGTGAAGAGAGTATTGCCTATTTGAATTCAATGGTCTCCTTCTATGGGATCTATTTCATAGGTTCTCTGTTATCGGTCGTAGAGATTCATCTCTTACCTCCCTTTTCAGATCGACGATATACTCTTATATACCATTACCTCTACTGATTCTCGTTTCAGTACTGGTTTGGCTATCTACTATATGTAGATGAGTGTCCTGGGGTAAGTAAGTCTTATTTTTTGTGACACTCTAAGCTATGGTTGGGCACTTTATATATAAATTTCTAAATATATGTCTTTAAACTTATATTTGCCATGATTCAGGATGATCAATATTCCTTATTTCAGACAGTCAGTTTCATTATTTGGGATAATGCATATGAATAATCAATTTTTTTCTTACCTTAAAAATTGTTTCAATTGACTTTTTTCCCTTGTGGGCTGTTAGGCTCGCGGGGGCTGAAAATGCTTCATTTTATTGCGTCATTCTTGGCGCAGACTTTTTTGGCACAAAATTTGTTTTGTCGTTTCCGGCGTCATACTTGACGCTGGAAGTTGTTCGTGATTGCGTCATTTTTTTGACGTTTTGCGCCAAAAATGTTGGCGTCACCGGATGTGGCGTCATTCTTGGTGCCAAAAAATTTAAGGCGCCAATAATGTGGGCGTCTTTTTTGGCGCTAAAAAATGTGGGCGTCATTCTTGTCTCCACCTTTTTTTCACATTATTTCAGTCTCATTTTTCATTGCTTCTGGTTGCTAGAGGCTTGTTCATTGGCATTTTTTTTCCCATTCCTGAAACTGTCATTTAAGGAATTTGATAAATTTTGCTTTATATGTTGTTTTTCTTTTACATATTGCAAGATGTCTCAAATTGACCCTGGATCAGAATCTACTTCTGGAAAGACGCTGCCTGATGCTGGTTCTACCAAAGTTAAGTGCATTTGTTGTAAACTTGTGGTATCTGTTCCTCCGGCTGTAGTTTGTGATGAATGTCATGATAAACTTGCTAATGCAGATAGTATTTCCATTAGTAATATACCATTACCTGTTGCTGTTCCCTCAACATCTAATACTCAGGATGTTCCTGTTAATATAAAAGAATTTGTTTCTAAATCTTTTAGGAAGGCTATGTCTGTTATTCCTCCTTCCAGTAAATGTAAAAGGTCTTTTAAAACTTCTCATTTTTCACATGAATTTTTAAATGACCGTCATCATTCTGATTTGTCTGTTTCTGATGAGGATTTTTCTGGTTCAGAGGATTCTGTCTCAGATATTGACACTGATAAATCTTCATATTTATTTAAAATTGAATTATTCGCTCTTTACTTAAAGAAGTTTTAATCGCATTAGAGATGGAGGAATCTAGTCCTCTTGATACTAAATCTACTAAGCGTTTAAATTCGGTTTTTAAACCTCCTATAGTTATTCCAGAAGTTTTTCCTGTCCCTGATGCTATTTCTGAAGTAATTTCTAGGGAATGGAATAATCTGGGTACTTCATTTACTCCTTCTCAAAGGTTTAAGAAATTGTATTCTGTGCCATCTGACAGATTAGAGTTTTGGGACAAAATCCCTAAAGTTGATGGGGCTATCTCTACGCTAAACGTACTACTATTCCTACGGCAGATAGTACTTCCTTTAAGGATCCTTTAGATAGGAAGATTGAATCCTTTCTAAGGAAAGCTTATTTATGTTCAGGTAATCTTCTTAGGCCTGCTATTTCTTTGGCTGATGTTGCTGCCGCTTCCACTTTTTGGTTGGAGGCTTTAGCACAACAAGTATCAGACCATAATACTCATAGCATTGTTAAACTTCTTCAACATGCTAATAACTTTATTTGTGATGCCATCTTTGATATCATTAGAGTTGATGTCAGGTATATGTCTTAATGGCTTAAAACTTGGAATGCAGATATGTCTTCTAAGTCAACTTTGCTTTCTCTTTCTTTCCAAGGTAATAAATTATTTGGTTCCCAGTTGGATTCTATTATTTCAACTGTTACTGGGGAGAAAGGAACTTTTTTGCCTCAGGACAAAAAATCTAAAGGTAAATATAGGGCTGCTAATCTTGGAAACCTTCTCCAATCTGGAATAAATCCAAGCCTTTTAGAAAGTCAAAACCAGCTCCCAAGTCCACATGAAGGTACGGCCCTCATTCCAGTACAGCTGGTAGGGGGCAGGTTACGATTTTTCAAAGACATTTGGATCAATTCGATTCACAGTCTTTGGATTCAGAACATTGTTTCACAAGGGTACAGAATAGGTTTCAAGGTAAGGCCGCCTGCGAAGAGATTTTTTCTCTCTCGCATTCCAATAAGCCCAGTGAAGGCTCAGGCATTTATGAAATGTGTTTCAGATCTAGAGTTGGCTGGAGTAATTGTGCCAGTTCTAGTTCTGGAACAGGGTTTGGGGTTTTACTCAAATCTATTCATTGTACCAAAGAGGGAGAATTCCTTCAGACCAGTTCTGGATCTAAAGATATTGAAACGTTATGTAAGGATACCAACATTCAAAATGGTAACTATAAGGACTATTCTGCCTTTTGTTCAGCAAGGGCATTATATGTCCACAATAGATTTACAGGATGTGTATCTTCATATTCCGATTCATCCAGATCACTTTCAGTTTCTGAGATTCTCTTTTCTAGACAAGCATTACCAGTTTGTGGCCCTTCCATTTGGCCTAGCAACAGCTCCAAGGATTTTTTCAAAGGTTCTCGGTGCCCTTCTCTCTGTAATCAGAGAACAGGGTATTGCGGTATTTCCTTATTTGGACGATATCTTGGTACTTGCTCAGTCTTCACATTCTGCAGAATCTCATATGAATCAACTTGTGTCGTTTCTTCAAAGACATGGTTGGAGGATCAATTTATCAAAGAGTTTGTTGATTCCTCAGACTCAGGTAACCTTTTTGGGTTTTCAAATAGATTCAGTGTCCATGACCTTGTCTCTAACAGAAAAGAGACGTCTGAAATTGGTTTCAGCCTGTCAAAACCTTCAGTCTCAATCATTCCCTTCGGTAGCTTTATGCATGGAAATTCTAGGTCTCATGACTGCTGCATCGGATGCGATCCCCTTTGCTCGTTTTAACATGCGACCTCTTCAGCTTTGTATGCTGAACCAATGGTGCAGGGATTATACAAATATATCACACTTAATATCCTTAAATCCCAATGTACGACACTCTCTGACGTGGTGGATAGATCACCATCATTTAGTCCAAGGGGCTTCTTTTGTTCGTCCAACCTGGACTGTGATCTCAACAGATGCGAGTCTGTCAGGTTGGGGAGCTGTATGGGGATCTCTGACAGCGCAGGGGGTTTGGGAATCTCAGGAGGCGAGATTATCAATCAACATTTTGGAACTCAGCGATTTTCAGAGCTCTTCTGTTCTGGCCTCTTCTGAAGAGAGAATCGTTTATTTGTTTTCAGACAGACAATGTCACAACCGTGGCATATGTCAATCATCAGGGTGGGACTCACAGTCCTCAGGCTATGAAAGAAGTATCTCGGATACTTGTATGGGCGGAATCCAGCTCCTGTCTAATCTCTGCGGTTCACATCCCAGGTGTAGACAATTGGGAAGCGGATTATCTCAGTCGCCAGACGTTACATCCGGGTGAATGGTCCCTTCACCCAGAGGTATTTCTTCAGATTGTTCAAATCTGGGGACTTCCAGAAATAGATCTGATGGCCTCTCATCTAAACAAGAAACTTACCAGGTATCTGTACAGATCCAGGGATCCTCAGGCGGAGGCAGTGGACGCGTTGTCGTTTCCTTGGAATTATCATCCTGCCAATATCTTTCCGCCTCTAGTTCTTCTTCCAAAAGTGATTTCCAAAATTCTAATGGAACGTTCGTTTGTACTGCTGGTGGCTCCAGCATGGCCTCACAGGTTTTGGTATGCGGATCTCATTCGGATGGCCAGTTGCCAACCTTGGACTCTTCCGTTAAGACCAGACCTTGTATCTCAAGGCCCTTTTTTCCATCAGGATCTCAAATCATTAAATTTGAAGGTATGGAAATTGAACGCTTGATTCTTAGTCATAGAGGTTTCTCTGACTCAGTAATTAATACTATGTTACAGGCTCGTAAATCTGTGTCTAGGAGGATTTATTATCGAGTCTGGAAGACTTACATTTCTTGGTGTTCTTCTCATAAATTCTCCTGGCATTCTTTTAGAATTCTTAGAATTTTACAGTTTCTTCAGGATGGTTTGGATAAAGGTTTGTCTGCAAGTTCCTTGAAAGGACAAATCTCTGCTCTTTCTGTTCTTTTTCACAGAAAGATTGCTAATCTTCCTGATATTCATTGTTTTGTACAGGCTTTGGTTCATATCAAACCTGTCATTAAGTCAATCTCTCCTCCTTGGAGTCTTAATTTGGTTCTGAGGGCTTTATAAGCTCCTCCGTTTGAACCTATGCATTCTCTGGACATTAAATTACTTTCTTGGAAAGTTCTGTTCCTTTTGGCCATCTCTTCTGCTAGAAGAGTTTCTGAGTTATCTGCTCTTTCTTGTGAATCTTCTTTTCTGATTTTTCATCAGGATAAGGCAGTGTTGCGGACTTCATTTAAATTTTTGCCTAAGGTTGTGAATTCTAACAACATTAGTAGAGAAATTGTTGTTCCTTCATTGTGTCCAAATCCTAAGAATTCAAAGGAGAGATCTTTACATTCTTTGGATGTAGTAAGAGCTTTGAAATATTATGTTGAAGCTACTAAAGATTTTAGAAATACTTCTAGTCTATTTGTTATCTTTTCTGGGTTCAGAAAAGGTCAGAAGGCCTCCGCCATTTCTTTGGCGTCTTGGTTAAAGTCTTTGATTCATCATGCTTATGTAGAGTCGGGTAAATCCCCGCCTCAAAGAATTATGGCTCATTCTACTAGGTCAGTTTCTACTTCCTGGGCGTTTAGGAATGAAGCTTCTGTTGATCAGATTTGCAAAGCAGCAACTTGGTCTTCTTTGCATACTTTTACTAAATTCTACCATGTGTTTTCTTCTTCTGAAGCAGTTTTTGGTAGAAAAGTACTTCAGGCAGCTGTTTCAGTTTGATTCTTCTGCTTATAATATCAGGTTTTTTTTATTATTGAGATTAAAACTTTTGTTTTGGGTTGTGGATTATTATTTTTCAGCGGAATTGGCTGTCTTTATTTTATCCCTCCCTCTCTAGTGACTCTTGCGTGGAAGTACCACATCTTGGGTATTTATCCCATACGTCACTAGCTCATGGACTCTTGCTAATTACATGAAAGAAAACATAATTTATGTAAAAACTTACCTAATAAATTCATTTCTTTCATATTAGCAAGAGTCCATGAGGCCCACCCTTTTTTGTGGTGGTTGTGATTTTTTTGTATAAAGCACAATTATTCCAATTCCTTATTTTGATGCTTTCGCTCCTTTCTTATCACCCCACTTCTTGGCTATTCGTTAAACTGAATTGTGGGTGTGGTGAGGGGTATATTTATAGGCATTTTGAGGTTTGGGAAACTTTGCCCCTCCTGGTAGGAATGTATATCCCATACGTCACTAGCTCATGGACTCTTGCTAATATGAAAGAAATGAATTTATCAGGTAAGTTCTTACATAAATTATGTTTTTTTGCCTTTAGGGCTCTCTCATCAATATTGCTTCATTAAATGTATTTTTGATTAAAAGACTGTATCAAAAGTTGACTTTCAGTTATTGCATGACTATTTATTTGTTGCAAATTTCTGTCTCGCTAAAATCAGTTGATACTTTGACATAATCTTCAAAACGTTTTTCATGTCTATAACCCATATACATTCTAAAAGAAATTGCTAAACTGCCTAGATATATATATTTAAACTTACTACAAGCTTTGCTAGTTTCTATAAAGGTAATACATTTCTTAAACAACATTTAATCTAAAGAATAAGGTTTTGTTTATTTGGAATAAGACATATTTATATTACAAAACAATTTTTTGTATCTAATGTTTTTTGCTAAATTCCTATAACTTAAATTCTAAATATTAATTCACCTTTTGAAAAGATAGTGATTACGCTAGTACTAAGGTCTAAGAATGTATATATACATAGGGACATTTAAGTGATCTAAGATCAATCAGAGAACGTGAGGTGAGGTTCTATATAGAAACAGTCTATAATACCACAAACTGAAAAGTGTTAAAAAAATTCTTTTATTTAAACAGTTTGGTGTGTATATGATAAAAAAGTGATCAATTTTTTTAGTTATTTTCAGTGTCTTTACCTTTGTCAGGAAATTAATATATATTAGTGTGAATTAATTATTTGAAATCAAATTAATATGATATGGTGAAAAGAAAAGGCAGAGGGGGAGGGGCTTAATATTATATATAAATAGTTTTTTTATAGTTAATATGATTTTTTATTAATTTAGAGATAAATCTTATATCTATTGGTTCAAGGATGTAAAAAGCATATTTATAATTCTTTCTTGTTTATTACTTTTCATGATTATTAATATTAGATTAGATTTCATTAATTATATATCTGGACAAAAAATAAATATAACATACATTAAGTATTTATATGAGACCATAATAGTAATATATAAATAATTATAAATGGTTTTATAGAAAGTATTTATTTATAAGTGATATGGAATAATTATTTAAAGGGACAGAAACGGGGACAGATCAAGCTCTGAGTTTAATCCATTGGGGTAAACTGTATAAATTCAGCTTCCTTTTTTAACAGACTGAGTTCATAATTCCCTCCCCTCCAGTTGTGTTTAACCTTGCATATACCCAGTATAGACATGAAAAACGTTTTGAAGATTATGTCAAAGTATCAACTGATTTTAGCGAGACAGAAATTTGCAACAAATAAATAGTCATGCAATAACTGAAAGTCAACTTTTGATACAGTCTTTTAATCAAAAATACATTTAATTAAGCAATATTGATGAGAGAGCCCTAATGGCAAAAAAAAACCAATATAATAAAAGGAGAGAGCCCAAGAAGACGTCACCAATAAATTAACCAATGAAATGAAAGGCGGCATTATTTAAATCCTATATCCAGACACACACAGCATCTTGAAAAAGCCCAGAAATTGGGTGAAACACATAGCTGTATCTACATTATCAAAGAAAGACTTTCTTCTAAACCGGGAGGTTTGAAAGCTGCTTACTGTGAGGTTTTGAAAGCTGTGCACCGGAGCTGTTGAAAGCTGTGTACTTTTTCCCTGCATACACTGAAGTACTAAGAGCAGGAGTTGTGGAGAGAAAAACACTACTGGTTCATCACAGGTGACTTGCGCAAGTCTGAAGACTACCGGAACCGACTATCATCTGCAATTTGGAGCATCGCTACTCAGAGGCGCCCCTGATCTTGGAGAGAAAACGCCGGAAGGGTGAGATTACCTGCACAGCAGGCTACACACACTTCCACCCTAAGCATTGAAATCCGTCATTATATATCTGTGTCAGCGAACTGTGCTCTATATTTACATATAGTGGAACTGAAAGAGTTTTAAATAGCGGCTGGCCACCACTGTCTAAACTTAATTACCGCAATATATCAGAAACAAAAACCTGTGCCGCAAAAGACACTTCTTCTTTCTTTTAACCACAGGCACATAATAAACATATGAATGTAAACGTTTACCTATACCCTATTCCTATCTAACTTAAGAACAAAAGGTCTCACCTATTGGATTAGGATATCCAATCATAGAAAGGAATCAAAAAATTGTTTTTGTTTACCGATATCCTATTCCTATCTGCCTTCAAGAACACAAGGTTTTTTCACCTATTGGATTAAGAGATCCAGTCTTAGAAAGGAATATTTTTTTATCTCTACAGACCTTTTTTTCTGGGCTCTCTCTCATTGCTTTGCTTATGTTTTTACATATGGATTTTTAATATAGATTTTATATTTAATTTGATTTAAAAGTTGATCAACTACACTGTAGAAGATGATTTGATGAATTGAATCTTCATTTGTATGTTATTAATGTTTATATATTATTAAAAAATAGTTTAAGCAATTTTTTTTCTGAATTTCTTCCAAATTTGTTGTTTTAGCTGATATAAGTAACCTGTTCAATATAATATTAGAGCCATTTACTCTGGGTCTTATTAAGTTGTTATTTCAATTACTATTTGGAAACTCATATGTTTCAAATTTTTTAAGAATACCCATTTTATTCATATTATTTGAAGGTATAATATATTGGTAATTTGACCATTAGTAAAGACTATCAATAGTTTTTTAATACTTAAAGCTATTGAAATGCCACTTTTAAAAATAAATATTTACCATTTACCACAATCGTAAGACCGGTAAGGAGGCAACGTACCGGCATGCACCTTGTCAAAAACATCTAGGAACTCTCTGTACTCCTTTGGCAATTGAGATACCGAAGCAGTGCACAAGACTTTAACTGGTTTCCGAAGACAAGTGGAAATACATTGCGCGGACCACGTCAAAATTTCGTACCTGCGCCAGTCAAGACTGGGATTGTGCTTTTGGAGCCAGGGATAACCCAGAACAACCAGAAAATGCGGAGAGTTTATCACCTGGAACTGGAGGGTTTCAAGATAGAGAACCCCAACACTGTACAGCCATGGACAACGGAGCATTTTCATGAGTAACAAGTGCGGGCTTAAGGGGATGCCATCAATGGCCTTAATAGCAAGCGGAAAGGACAGAGGCAAAACAGGAATGGATTGCTTTGATACAAAAGCACTGTCAATAAAATAGCCCGCAGCACCGGAGTTAACAAGAGCCTGGGTGACTATGGAGGAGTCCACCCAGGAAAGGACAACCGTGACCAAAGGTTTCTCCTTAAGCGGTTCCGGGGACGTGGATAAACCACCCAAGGTCTGCCCCCGACAGGACCTTAGGTGTGAGCATTTCCCGGCCGTGTAGGACAAGACTTCAAAAGGTGGCCCTGTAACCCACAATAGAGGCAGAGCCCCTGCCTCCTCCTAAATGCCCTCTCTGCTGTGGAGAGATGCGTGAATCCTAAGTGCATCGGCTCAGCAGTACCTGGTGACTCGGGACCAGGAGGCATGGGAGGAGAGGGAGGCATGGGTGGAAATGAACACGTAGGAGACAACGGAACAGGAGGTTTCCGCCAACGCTCCTTGAAAGAGGGCCTCTCTCTGAGTCTGATGTCAATTAGGATCAAAAAAGACACCAATGCCTCGAGATCCTCTGGTAAATCTCTGGCAGCAACTTCATCTTTAATCGCATCAGAGAGCCCATGAAAGAAGGTGGCAACAAGGGCTTCATTGTTCCAACCAACCTCTGCGGCAAGCGTACAGAACTCAATAGCATACTGAGCAACAGATCTTGTACCTTGCTGAATGGATATGAGTCGTTTAGCAGCAGAGGAGGAGTGAGCCGGAACATCAAATACCCTTCGAAAGGAGGCTACAAATTCAGAGTAATTTGAAATCACAGGTTTATTAGTCCCCCACAAGGGATTAGCCTGGGCGAGAGCTGTGTCATAGAGTAACGAGATGAGAAATCCCACCTTAGTTTTGTCAGAGGGAAATGCCTGAGGTAACAGCTCAAATTAAATGCCCACCTGGTTCAAAAACCCTCTGCACTGAATAGGTTCGCCTCCATATCGCTGAGGTAGGGGTGCAGAACCAGACATGCTCCTGGTAGGACTAGGTGCAGCAGCAGAAACAGGAGCAGCCATAACTTGGTCCAAATGTTTGGTTCAAATGTACAGTGCGAGTCAGCAGGGTTTGCAGGGCTAGTGCAAATTGATCCAAGCGGTGATCCTGTTCATCCATCCTGGAAATGATGGCAGGTAAAGGTGGATTATTAGCACCATCAGGATTCATGGCCTTTGCGTAATGTCAGGGTGCCAGGAATCAGACTGATGAGAAGTGCAAAAATAATCACACCTTTATTAATAACAAAAAAAATAATAAAAAGTCCACAAGTCAAATAACAAGCCAGGAGTCAATACCAGAGCTGGTAGTCAGACGAGCTAAGTCAGGAGCCAAAGCGAATAGTCAGACGAGCCGTTATCAGGAACAAGGAAAACAGCAGAGTCAGGAACAAGCCAGGGATCAGGAACCAGGAAGGACGTCAGACACAGGAACTCTCACAAACAGGTCTGAGACAACACAAAGGCAAAGCATACTGAACAGAGGCTGTTTAAATAATAAGTGATGACATCACAATTCTGAGACTCCATCCTGTCTCACACAGATGATGCACACCAGTCTGGCCATAAAAGGAAGTGCAGGAAATGAGCAGCATCCCCCACAATGCACCATAGTCAGCAAGAGAGCTGAGTAAAATGGCTTCCAGCAGCACATGGCAAACAAAACAGGGGAAAAAAACTGACATACATAAAGTTTATAAATAAATATATGTATAATGGGTACAATTAATTAATTAAAAAAGCCTTAAATCTTCATACTGGCAGACTGTCTGCCAGTAGCTAGAATGGTGTGGGAGAGCTGTTTGGGAGGGATCAGGTTGGTGGGAGCGTAATCCTTCCACTAGAATACTATTACCCTTGCCAGCTAACTAATAAACTCACATAGCTGCAATTAGAGGCCTTCTAATTAAAGGATTACTTTCTGTTATAATTTTTAAGCTAAACAACTAACATATTAAAGTTAATAAACATTAATTAAAACCTACTGACCTATATTTTCTCCAAAACGAAGTTTCATAACATTCTAAAAGTTATATCTTTTATTCGCCTATGATGTCACGTTATCCTGCCCACTATTTTCAGCACTGCATGTCCAAAATACTTAAACCAATAACTTTGTATTTAAAGCGCCATTTTGAAACCTAGGTATTGTAAACAGATTGGTACAGAGCAAAGGATACCCACGGAGTGGGTTTGGAAAACAATTAAATTTGCAGACAAGATTTCTGATATACGGTAGAGATATGTTAATGAAATGCTATTGATAAAAAGCGTATTTGGGGTAGTTAGTTAGTAACAGGCATAGAAAATATTTACTTACAGTGGCCCTTTAACAAAAAGCAAAGATAAAGCTATGCATGTCTGCTATTTATGAACAAAGTGGATCCCAGAGAAGCTTTTGCAACCATTTGTATTATGACAGCACAAGTGGTATATAAATAAAATCAGTGAGAAACCAAAGTTTGTGAAAAAATTCACTTTTTTTTATTTTTATATGATCACATTTGCTGGTGAAATAGTGGCATGACATATACAAAAATGGACCTAGATCAATACCTTGGGTTTTCTACAAAAAAAATATAGTTTTGATAAGTAAATAAAAAAGGTTTTGTTTATGTTTAAATGGAGTGATAGCAAAAATGCTAAAAATTATCTGGTATTTTGGGCAAGCTTTTAATTGAAATTCCCAGTACCAAAGGGATTAATGGTTCTCACAGTAAACACTATAGAGAGCTTTAGAGTTTAGAGCCCTGTGTATTGCTCCTTTATTCTAAAATGTATAACTCCTAGCTATGTTTGGGTCATCATGTATATGCTTTCCTCAGACTGAAATTGCTGGTATCTGGCCACATTGGCTTATCCAAAATATTGTGGAGTGTGAATGTTTCCTCTAAAATGTAGCTCTGATTATGTTGATGATGTGATACAGAGGCCACAGCTTGCCACATTGTCTTCAAAGTAAAGATTATTCTTAGTATTAAAATGTATCTTTGCTCAGAACAGTTCAGGTTTTGACTATAGGTACAGATACGTACTGGTGCAGGAGTCTAGCACACTGGAAATATCATAAAATAAAAAAAATAAAAAAGAGATCCACAGCAGTTCTCTAGTCAATTGAAACCAAATTTCATCACTAGGGGTGGTATCCCCTGATAAAGTGAACACAAACACTATATTATGGTGTATAGGGAACAGATATATATTATTTTTATTAGAGAATCACTTAGAGGTAAAACAGAGTATGCAGGTAAATACAAAATATCAATAGGATACAAAGAAGAAAAGCATGTACCATAAGCAGACAATAAAGCATAAACGTAATACTTATCCGAACAGTTAAAGTCATCCAACAGTTCCTCTACGGCAAGAGGGATAGGTTGTGTCCATGTCTTTCTGATATTGCTGCCAGTATCCTTGGAGGGTAGTTGATAGCAGGTCCATTAAACAGTAAAAGTAGATCTGCTGTGCCGTTACATGGCACTCAAGACCACTACCGAGTGCTGGAGATGATCATGTACACTGATCTAGTAACCGCTAGTGGTGATGTTCTAAGGGGAGTGTGCTTTTCTCTATAGTCGGCAGCCTGGCAACCTCAACCAATCCTAACTGTGGACAAGTCAGGAAGACTTGTCCAAATGCCTGCTCCCACAACCAGCCACAGTATTTGGTATGTAATAGAAATCAGAGACGGGTTATCACTCATATTAAATAGGCACTCTATGGTAGTTGAACAGAATCCTCAAGTAAACTCTGTAGGTCCTCAGTGGAACAGAAAGTAGCCAACGTACATTTCAACTGAAGTAGGCTTCATCCAGGCTTGTATTTAAATCAGTTTCACACATCCCCTTATAAAGGGTTAAATGTGTCATTAGTGATGTCGAGAACCTAAAATTTTCGGTTCGCGAACCGCGGATTCGAACTTCCGGTATTGTTCGCGAACCGCCATTGAATTCAATAGGCAGGCGAACTTTAAAACCTACAAGGACTCTTTCTGGCCACAATAGTGATGGAAAAGTTGTTTCAAGGGTACTAACACCTGGACTGTTGCATGCTGGAGGGGGATCCCTGGCAAAACTCCCATGGAAAATTACATAGTTGATGCAGAGTCTGCTTTTAAGCAATAATGGGTCTAAATCAACTAACATTCCCAAAGTGGCTGTCTCAAAACATCCCGGACAGAAGATAGATTGATAGTGATAGATAGGATAGATAGATATACATAGATTGATAGTTAGATAGAATCGATAGAAGAGAAATAGATAGATTTGTTAGATATATAATTACCCTAATAAATTCTAATAAACATGCGTTCTTGGACCCAACTAGCTTGCAACTAGCAGGCAGGAGGGAGATGCAATTCAAGGACACTAGGAGACTGATTACTGACAGTCTAAACAGTGATGATTGACAATTTTTGCAATACTGTTAACAGAAATATGATTGTTGACAACAATTGGCTAGGTGGGCCTGGCTCACAGCAGGCTGCAAGGCAGGAGGAAAGTGCTATTCAATGGCACCAGCAAACTGAGGATTCAAATCACAGCAACTATTACCAAAAATTTTAATTTTTAATTATTAGAATACTGTCACAACAAATATGATTGGTTTAAAGATTTTTTAAGTAGGCCTGGCACACAGGCTTGGAAGGCTGTAGAAAAGTGCAATTCAAAGGCACGAGCAAACTGAGGGTTAAGATCATCAACAATAAAGATTTTTTTAATTTTAATTAGTAACTATACTGTGACAAAAAATTAGGATTGGTGTAAATAGTTGGCAAGACGGCCTGGCACAAAAGGATGGCAGGCAGGAGGGAGATACAATTCAAGGACACTAGGAGACTGATTACTGACAGTCTAAACAGTGATGATTGACAATTTTTGCAATACTGTTAACAGAAATATGATTGCTGACAACTATTGGCTAGGTGGGCCTGGCTCACAGCAGGCTGCAAGGCAGGAGGAAAGTGCTATTCAATGGCACCAGCAAACTGAGGATTCAAATCACAGCAACTATTACCAAAAATTTTAATTTTTAATTATTAGAATACTGTCACAACAAATATGATTGGTGTAAATATTTTTTAAGTAGGCCTGGCACACAGGCTTGGAAGGCTGTAGAAAAGTGCAATTCAAAGGCACGAGCAAACTGAGGGTTAAGATCAACACTAAAAAAATTTTTTATTTAAATTAATAACTATACTGTCTGACTGTGACAACAATTATGATTGGTGTAAATAGTTGGCTAGACGGCCTGGCACAAAAGGCTGGCAGTGGCAGGCAGGAGGTAAATGAAATTCAATGGCCCTAGGAGACTGAATATTTGCAGTCCAAAAAATTATGTGTTTTTTTTTATTACTGTTACAAGAATTGTGATTGGTGCCACTAATTGGCTACTTGGGCCTGGCAGACAGGCTGGCAGATATGAGTCGTGGATGGTAGGTAGGGCAGTAATTTAACACAGTATGCTGTGTAAGTGACAAAAACACAGGACTGATAGAAAATTAAGTTACATTACACTAGCAAAATATTTTAAAATTTTAGATTTTAATATTAAAATTATGTTAAGAAGTGCAATGCACATATGACTCTATGAGTGGTCGCACTGGCTGGCTGCTACGTAGGGCAGCAATTATAACAACAGTATGCTGTGTAAGTCAGATAGACAGTTAGACACAGGCCTGATAGAAAATACAATTAGATTACACTAGCATAATGATTTAAAGACTTTTTTTTGGCAATTTTAAGAAAAAGGTTAAGCACATACATATTAGTCATGGCTGATAGCCTTGGAAGGGCAGCTATTAAAAACAGTAGGCTATGTATGTCGGATACACACACGCCTGATAGAAAATACTATTAGATTACACTAGAAAAATTATTGAAATTATTTTTTTGGGGGGGGAAATTAAAAAAAGGTTAAACACATATGAGTCGTGGCTCATAGACTAGGGAGGGCAGCAAGTAAACACAGTAGGCTCTCTATGTCAGCAAAACACACAGGCCGGATAGAAAATTAGATTTGATTACACTAGCAAACAAATTTAAACTTTTTTTTTTTATATTAAAATTAAGGTGAAAGAAAAATAGATATGAGTGCTGGGTGGCTGCCTGGCACAGACCAATTAACCAAAAGACTGAAAAAAAAGAGGTATATTAATGCTGATTGAGCCTGACAGACACAGGCATGATAGTAAATGTAATTAGATTACACTAGAAAAATATTTTTTTGTGTTTTTTTTTAAATTAAAAATAATGTTATAAACGGATATTAACACTGCTGGCTGCTGGCTGGCACAGAGCAATGAACCAGAGTATATGCTGTGTGACACTGGCCTGATAGAAAATGAAAAAAAATTACACTAGAAAAATAATTATATTTTTGGGTTAGTTAAATTTAAACTAATGTTGTTAGGGGGAGATATCAGTGGTGGCAGTAGTCACAGCATATGCTGTGAGCCTTAAACACACAGCTGAAAGCCAGGCAAATGCTAATAAAAAAAGAAAAAAAAAAAAAACGGCACGAAATATAGCCCTAAAAAGGGCTTTTTGGGGTGCTGTGCTTGCAGCAGAGATGAGTGGAGTCCTTCTGGACTGTAAATACACTAGCCTAGCTATGTTTTTCCTATTAATGTCAGGAGCAAAAACATAACACGTCCTATCATTAAAAAAGCAAGGTCGTTATGAGTCTAAAATGGCGGATTCCGAGTAGCTGGGAGTGTCTGTGAGGGATTGTCTGATGTTGATTGGCTCTAATGTGTCAGGCGGCTGTGACATAAAGGGTCAAAGTTTCCACAATGATGACACATAGGGGTGGATCGAACACCGCCATGTGTTCGCCCACAAACGCGAACAAGCTATGTTCGCTGTGAACCGTTCGCGGGCGAACAGTTCGGGACATCACTATGTGTCATGCCCTCCGTAAACAATAGATGGTGAATATAGGTTCCATCTGTAAGTTAGGGAATAGTAACTCGCTTTAAAAGCAAATTTGTTACATATATCGATTTAATATAATCACTTTCAAAATATTTACATAAGGATCACAATACACAGCGGCACCTTAGGCTAGTCAGATTTATATTTTATTCAATAGTTATATTAAATTATACATAAGAGAGCATTTAGAAATTATTCCTTACATATACAGAGATTTGCATAACCAAATAAAGTTGAACTTTATTTATTCAATAGAAGAGAGATATAGGTGTAAAGGTTACAGGAAATAACCAAGGTGTATTTCCTCATTTAGACAATTAGGGGCAAGAGTATCCATATTAAAAATCCATCTACTTTCATGCTGTAGTAGGGTTCTAGATCACTTGGCTGCCTGGCTACCCTACTTCCTTTCCTCAGACACCCCTGTCCTCATTCTTGGCGACTTCAACATCCCCCTTAACAATCCCACTGCCTCATCTGCTAAACAACTTCTGCAACTCACTTCCTCTTTCGGTCTGTCACAATGGACTGATTCTCCCACTCACAAAGACGGTCACTTCCTTGACCTGATCTTTAGCTATCGATGCACTCTCTCAAACTTCTCAAACTCCCCTTTTCCTCTTTCTGACCACCATCTCCTTACCTGCAACATATCATCCCTTCCTACAACTCTCCCACCTTCTACTCCTCACACCAAACTTCACAGAAGCATTAGGTCTTTAGATCAGCAACAACTTGCTAATTCCCTTCAACCGCTCCTCTCATCCTTCTCCACCCTGAACAATCTATCTGCCACTATAATTCCACCCTTATATCCGTCCTTGACAATCTCGCCCCCCTTACCACTGCTAGGAAATCACACACTCATCCCCAGCCCTGGCATACTCCTCTGACACGGTACCTACGCAGATGTTCCCGTACTGCTGAACGGCATTGGAGAAAATCACGGAGTTCAGCTGATTTTCTTCATTACAAATTAATCTTGAACTCATACTACTCTGCCCTTAATCTCCACAAGCAACACTACTTCTCTACTCTTATCTCTAATCTTTCTTCAAACCCAAAACGTCTGTTCTCCACTTTCAACACTCTCCTCCGCCCTCCCCCACTTCCTAATACAACTTCTCTGTCAGCCCACGACTTTGCCAGTCACTTAATTAACAAAATTGACTCCATCAGACATGAAATCAGCTCTCAACACAATTCCATTCTCTCCCCCCCTCAAATACTCCCACTCACCCACAACCCTCATAACCTGAAACTTAGTTCATTCTCCCCTGTTACTGAGGATGAAGTTTCAGCACTTATACTACGCTCTCACCTCACTACCTGTCCCCTTGACCCTATCCCCTCACAGCTGCTCCCCTCTCTCTCTGCTACCCTTACCCCTATACTAACACACATTTTCAACCTCTCCCTCAGCACTGGTACATTTCCCTCTTCAATGAAAGATGCGCTGGTCACACCTATCCTCAAAAAACCTTCCCTTGATCCTACCTCCCCATCCAACTACCGCCCAATTTCCCTCCTCCCTCTTGCTTCTAAGCTTCTCGAAAAACTAGTATATGCACGCCTATCCCATTTCCTTACGTTAAACTCCCTTCTTGACCCGCTGCAATCTGGATTTCGTCCCTATCACTCCACAGAGACAGCTATTGTTAAGGTCACCAACAACCTACTTACAGCTAAATCAAAAGGCCACTTCTCTCTGCTTATCCTCTTTGATCTGTCCGCAGCCTTTGACACTGTCGACCACCCACTTCTGCTCCAAACCCTCCAATCCTTCGGCATCTGTGACACAGCCCTTTCGTGGCTCTCTTCCTATCTGTCACACCGTACCTTCAGTGTAGCCTTCTCTGGGGCCTCCTCTGCCCCGTCACCACTTTTTGTCGGAGTACCGCAAGGCTCTGTCCTCGGTCCCCTTCTCTTCTGAATCTATACATCAACACTAGGTTCCCTAATTAAGTCCCACGGTTTCCAATATCATTTGTATGCCGATGACACCCAAATCTACTTCTCTGCACCAGAACTATCTCCTTCCTTGCTAACCCGTGTCACTAACTGTCTTTCTCACATCTCTTCCTGGATGTCCTCTCACTACCTCAAGCTAAATCTCTCCAAAACTGAGCTCCTCATTTTCCCCCCTTCTTCCAAAATCTCCACCCCCAATATCTCTATAACTGTCGACAACTCCATCATTACCCCTACCCCGCACGCCCGTTGTCTCGGGGTCACATTCGACTCAGATCTTTCCTTCACTCCTCACATTCAGTCATTGGCTAAAGCCTGCCGCTTCCACCTTAGAAACATCTCTAAAATTAGGCACTTCCTTACACAAGACACAACTAAGATTTGAAACCACTCTCTCATTCTTTCCCACCTTGATTACTGCAACTCTGTCCTCTCTGGTCTCCCCACCTGCCTCCTAGCTCCTTTACAATCCATAATGAATGCCTCTGCCAGACTCATCTTCCTTACACGTCGCTCTTCATCTGCTGCGACTCTCTGCCAATCCCTTCACTGGCTTCCTCTTGCCTCTAGGATCAAACACAAAACTCTCACTCTGACATACAAAGCCCTCAACTGCACTGCTCCCCCCTACATCTCAGACCTTGTCTCCAGATACTCTCCCTCCCGTCCCCTTCGCTCTGCTCATGACCTCCTACTCTCCTCCTCTCTTGTCACCTCATCACACTCCCGTTTTGTTAAGATATGTTAAATTGTTTTAGAGAACACTACTACTACAGCTTACTGCTTATGCAGGACCACTCAGTCACACACCTTACCTCGGATTCCCACAGATTGAACTTAAGGGAACCCTGATATGCTCATTGATCTGAGGGTCACTACAGCAGGGTAGCTGAGTGAAAACGGAACCTTCACGCAACAGTAACTGCTAGCAGCAGAAAAGAGAGTAAATTTTAAAGGGATGTAACTTCAACAGTAGTGAAAGAGTTAATCACTGCAGGTGCCTTGATTCACACACACAAGCAGTGTAAAATAGATTATGCAGCAGGCTTTAGCAAACACACCAAAATTCGAGGGTCTTTTCTAGAAAGGGCATCGGCTTTCATATTTTTGGACCCTGGTCTATAAGTTATAACGTAATCAAAATGAGAAAAGAACAAACTCCATCGAACCTGGCGAGCAGTAAGGGTCTTGTTTGATTTTAAATATTCTAAATTACGGTGATCAGTATAGATGGTGATTGGATATGTTGCACCCTCTAGGAGGTGTCGCCAAAACTCCAAAGCTGATTTGATTGCAAGAAGTTCCTTATCACCAATTCCATAGTTAATCTCTGCTGAACTCATAGTTCTAGAATAATAGGAGACAGGATGCAAAGGTTCTTTTTCAGAACGTCTTTGGGATAAAACAGCCCCCACAGCAAACTCAGAAGCATCAACTTCCAGCGTGAATTGACATGTGGGATCTGGAAATTGTAAAATAGGGGCTGAGACAAATTTAGTTTTTAGAATATTAAAGGAATGATCAGCATCTTGATTCCAAACAAATTTGACTTGCTTACGTGTTAGCGTAGTGAGAGGTCTGACAATAAGAGAGAAATCTTTAATGAACTTTCTATAAAAGTTCGCAAAGCCAAGGAATCTTTGAACATCTTTTTTGTTACGTGGAATAGGCCAGTTAGTAATAGCTTCCACTTTGCTTGACTCCATTGAAATTCCAGCTGGTGAGATGCAGTAACCAAGGAATGATATGGTGTTTGTATTAAAAATACACTTTTCAAGCTTTGCATAAAGATGGTGTGCCCTTAAACGTGTTAATACTTGTTTGACATGTACAATGTGAGCCTGAAGAGAATTTGAATAAACCAAGATGTCATCCAAGTATACGACAATACAGACATCTAACAAATCATGAAAGACATCATTTATAAAACATTGAAATGTCGCAGGGGCATTGCACAACCCGAAGGGCATTACAGTGTATTCATACAAACCGTATCTAGTACGGAATGCAGTTAACCATTCATCCCCTGCCCTCATCCTGATCAACTTGTAAGCACCTCTGAGGTCAAGTTTAGTAAAAACTGTGGCACCTTGTAAACGTTCAATAAGTTCAGGTATGAGGGGCAGGGGGTATCTGTTCTTTTTTGTGCATTTGTTCAACTGCCTATAATCGATGATAGGCCTAAGACTGCCATCCTTGTTTTTTACAAAGAACATTGCTGCTGCTGCAGAGGAGGTGGAAGGTCTAATAAAGCCTTTTTTCAAGTTATCATCTAAATATTCTTTTAAATGATTTAACTCTGGCTGTGACAACGGATATATATGACCATATGGTATGGAGCTTCCAGGTATAAGATCAATAGGACAGTCATAGTCTCTGTGTGGAGGTAAGGACTCAGCCTCTTTTTTATCAAAAACATCAGCAAATTCACTATAGCATTCTGGTAACTTATGTTCAGTGATTTGACAAAGTGTGTGTACGCCAAAACAGGATTGTTTACAGTGATTTGAATCAAAAACTACTGATGCTGTAGACCACGATATAGTGGGATTATGCTTTATTAACCAATTCAATCCAAGGATTAGTGGATAAACATAAGATGGAAGAACATCAAAGTAAATAAGCTCTGTGTGTCCTGAAGGGGTAACCACTTTGAGTGGGATAGTGTGGTGAGTTATGGGACCAGAGCTAAAGAATGAACCGTCAACCAGACGAATAGCTAGTGCAACATTCTTTTTTATTAGTGGTATGTGATTATTAACAACAAAAGTGTTATCAGCAAAATTCCCAGAAGCCCCAGAGTCAATTATTGCATGAACGTTTATCTTCTGATGGGACCACTGTAAGGAGACATAAATAGATAGATGAGATTTTATGCTGTCAACCAGATTAACTGTATGGTCATTGGATGAAGTCTTACCCTTCTTTTGTCGAATCAGAGAGGGACAGTCCCTAACTGCATGGTTCTTTTCAGCACAGTATAGACATAAGTTTAGGAGCTTACGCCTTGCTTTCTCTTCAGGTCTCAAGGGTCCCCTAATAACTGCAACATCCATGGGTTCTTCTATGGGTCTAGTGATTACTGTAGTAGGAGTTGAGTGATGATAACTGGGGGTTCTTCTGCTGGTATTCTCCGAATAAGATCTTTCTGACTTCCTTTCCCTAAGTCGACAATCTATGCCAATAGAGAGAGTCATCAAGGCATCCAAGTCCTCTGGAATCACACCCCGTGCCAACTCATCCTTAACTGCATCATTGAGCCCCAGACGGAACTGATTGCGTAGAGCAGGAATATTCCAAAGGGTGTCAGGAGCCCATCTTTTGAATTCAGTAATGTAATCTTCTACCATTCTTTTGCCTTGCCTTAAAGATCTAATGGCAGTTTCAGCAGTATTTTTTCTATTGTGATCTTCATATAAGAGAGACATAGCAGAAAAAAAATCTTCTAGGGAATTTAGGATAGGATCATCTTTTTCATAAAAAGCATTGGCCCAAGACCTGGCCTCACCTCTGAGAAATGAAATTACAGTTAGAACTCTAATCCTGTCAGTTGGGTATGACTTAGGTTTCAAAGTAAAAAGCAGAGTGCAGGAATTCCTGAAATCCCTAAACATAGATCTGTCCCCAGAGAACTTTTCAGGTGGACTAACAATGGGTTCTGGGCTTGACTCAGCTTTAGGAGTTTTGTTAGCAAGGTGATCATTAATAAAAAAAATTATATTTTGATTCTCTAATTGAATATCCCTTAAGCCTTGAATCATGTGATCCATACTCTGAGCTAAAGAACCAACTCTCCTGGACAGTTCACTTACATCCATGATTTTTAGCTGTTAGTAGTATTCCTTTTTTAAGGCTTGGTAATATGTTAAGATATGTTAAATTGTTTTAGAGAACACTACTACTACAGCTTACTGCTTATGCAGGACCACTCAGTCTCACACCTTACCTCGGATTCCCACAGATTGAACTTAAGGGAACCCCGATATGCTCATTGATCTGAGGGTCACTACAGCAGGGTAGCTGAGTGAAAACGGAACCTTCACGCAACAGTAACTGCTAGCAGCAGAAAAGAGAGTAAATTTTAAAGGGATGTAACTTCAACAGTAGTGAAAGAGTTAATCACTGCAGGTGCCTTGATTCACACACACAAGCAGTGTAAAATAGATTATGCAGCAGGCTTTAGCAAACACACCAAAATTCACACAGTACTTTGTTATCTAGATAAATCAAGCTGTGGGCATTATGTAAACCATACTTTGATAATAAATATTGGTTATTTCCAAACTTGTTCAATCAGAGTATAAGATGCTGTGCTTATCTCATGAAACAGGTAAAGTTGAGGTTAATGCAAACAGTTCTTTTCAAGCAGAATGAAGGTCAATTTTTATAAGGATTAGTATAAACTTAGGCAGTCCGTAAATGAGAGATGGTAGCAATATGAATGTTTGTCACAGTTATTTGTATGCAAGTTGGTAATTAGAAGTAATAGTTTAGTGCATATTTGATATCTGAAGCGAATATGAATGTCCAGCAACAGAGAGTTACACAGTTAAAATAGCAAGCATAAGTGTAATGATGTTGCAGCGATACACACAGTTCATACAATGCAATATATACAGACCAGTATTACAGGAGATGGCAATTGAGCAGAGTAATACTGTTACCAGACCGCAACAAGTCCCAGCGGTATCACAGTGAGCTTGACAGAGATCCGTGGCGGGAGAATGTTGGGCGTGACGTCACACGCTGCAGGGAGTAACTTCAATACAGGAGAGAGACTGAGAAATCTCTGACTGTATAAACGATGAAAATCTTCAGGCACAAAAGAGCATCTACAGGTTGATTCAAGTAGGCATAAACTCAGGGTGAGTTTAGAGAGCAATAAGTTGAAATACAAAGTTGTATAAACGGCTAGGTCTCTTCAGAAGCAGCTTAACACTGAGCAACAAATTACCAAGCAATGAGTTCTGTTGGGAGGAGCCTTAAATAGGGCTAGTGAGTTCAGTTTCTTAAAGGTATAGCAAGAAAAGAGATAAATCCCTGACACGTTTACAGGACTTCTCCAGACTGGCTCCCATCTTATGGAACTCTTTGCCTTTCTCCACAAGACTCTCTTCTAGTTTTAAAAGCTTCAAGTGCTCCCTAAAGACTCTACTGTTCAGGGACGCATACAACCTACGCTAACCTTTCCTAATACCAGTTCCTCTCCTCCACTGCAATCCCCTGAACCCTCTTAGCATGTAAGCCTAAGAGTCCAGCTGTTTGTAGATCACCTTCTTAAGAGCTGACTACAACAGTGCAACTATTGGCAGGGCCCTCTACCCTATAATTGTTTTGTTGTACTCCTCCTTTGTTTATAGCGCTGCAGAATCTGTTGGCACTCTACAAATAACCGATAATAATAATAATAAAAATAATTCTGTCAAGATCTCCACCCCTAATGCCTAAGTGAGCTTGGTCAATCCCAATTACCTTGAAGTCATTTGCTGCAGATGTATGACAATGTTTAAAATGTCTGGCAATGCTTGAAGAATATTCTTCATGTTCAATATCTCGAAGGTGTTCATGAACCCTATCTCATAGGGGTTCTGTAGTTTTACCTATGTAGAAAAGTGGGCATCTGCATTTACCTAAGTATACCAAGCCCTCAGTTCTACGTGTAATTTTACTTCGTATCCTATATACTCTACCAGTTCTAGCTGCAAAGAATCTTATTCTCTCAATGTGGTTACACTGTCTACATAGGTAACAGCCTGGTTCCATCTTTATTATTTGTAAAGATTATTCTTAGGGCTTGGGAGACAGTTTGCTATCTATGCATCAGAAAATATTCCCTTTATTGCAAAATATCGGCATAAAAAATATTTCAAAAGCATTTCAAACTTTTGTTTTCTTAGAAAAACATGCACCTCCTATTACCACTTATCTCTCAGCTCAAGATGTTGATCATCTCTCAACATACTAGCAATCCCCTTAACCTTTCACAAATGTCCAAAGTCCACCAAGCCACATATTCGGCTCTTTTGCCCCTGTTACTGCCCTTATATCTTCTGCTCACCTCACTACCTGTACTTTCAATCCCATCCGCTCACAACTGTTGCCTTCCCTCTCTATTACTATTACTCCAATACTCACACATATTTCCAAACTCTTTGTCTTCACTGGTATATTTCCCTCATCCCTTAAAGATTCACTATCCTTAAAAAACCTTCTCTCGATCCAACATCTCCATCCTTACTCTCCCTTGCCTCAAAACTTATGGAAAAGCTTGTATATACACGTTCATTACATTTCATCGCTTTAAAATTCCTCCTTGACCTATTGTAATCTGGGTTTCACCCTAACATTCCACAGAAACAGCAATAATTAAGGTTACTAATAACCTAATTATAGAAGAATCAAAAGCTCACTTCTCTCTGTTAATCCTTCTCAATACGTTTGCAGCCTTTTATACTGTTAACCACTCTCTCTTGCTTCAAACACTCCAAACCTTTTGCATCTGAGACACAGCCCTCTTGTGGCATTCCTCTTACCTATCTAACTGTACATTTAGTGTAGCTTTCCTCTTACCTGTCTAACTGTACCTTTAGTGTAGCCTTCTCTGGTGCATTCTCTGCCCCTTTACCACTTTCTGTTGGGGTACCACAAGGCTCTCTCCTTGGTCGCCTTCTTTCCTCAAGTTATGCATCATCCTTCATAAAGTTACATGGGTTTCAATATCATTTGTATGCTGTTGATACCTAAATTTACCTCCTTGCACCAGACCTACTCCTTTCTTTGCTAATTCAACTCGTGTCACTAACTGTATTTCTAATATTTTAACCTGTATTTCCTCTCACTAACGTAAGCTAAATCTCTCCAAAATTAAACTTCTTATTTTCCCCCCTTCTTCCAAAATTACTATCCCCCAATTTTCTATAACTGTTGATAATAACAACATTACCCCAGCCCTGCATGCCAGATGTCTTTGGGTCACACAATTGAAATCTTTCTTTCACTCCCCACATCCAGTCTTTGGCCAATTCCTGCCGTTTCCACCTTAAAAACATCTTCAAAATTCACCACTTCCTCACACAAGACACAACTTTAATCCACTCTCACATCATCTCCTGTCTTGACTATTGAAACTCCATCCTCTCTGGTCTTCTTAGCAGCTGTTTATCTCCTTTACAATCCATAATGATTGCCTTGGCCAGGCTGATCTTCGTTACACATCGCTACTCATCCGCCGCACCTCTCTGCCAATCCCTTCACTGGCTTTCTCTAATCTGCACAATTTAATACACAAAATCCTGACTCTGACATTCAAGGCCCTCAATAACACTGCCCCTCCCCCCTATATCTCAGACCTTGGGGCCTATCTATCAAACTCCAAAAGGAGCTTGACAGCCTGTGTTTCTGGCGAGTCTTCAGACTTGCCAGAAACAGCAGTTATGAGGCAGCGGTCACAAAGACCGCTGCTCCATAACCCTGTCCACCTGCTCTGAGCAGGCGGACAGGAATCGCAAAACAATTCAACCCGATCGAGTACGATCGGGTTGATTGACACCCCCTGCTGGCGGCCCATTGGCCGCAAGTCTGCAGGGGGTGGCATGGCATCAGCAGCTGTTGTGAGCTGCTGGTGCAATGTTAAATGCGGAGAGTGTATTGCTATCCGCATTCATCGATGTCTTGCGGACCTGGGCCCCAATTTATCAAAGTCTGGCGGACCTGATCCGACAGTGCAGATCAGGTCCACCAGACCTCGCTGAATACGGTGAGCAATACGCTTGCCGTATTCAGCATTGCACCAGCAGCTCACATGAGCTGCTGGTGCAACGCCGCCCCCTGCAGACTCGCGGCCAATGGGCCACCAGCAGGGGGGTGATTTCCGGCAATGTCTGTCTTTGTGACCGCTGCTTCATAACTGTTGTTTCTGGCGAGTCTACAGGCTCGCCAGAAACACGGGGCATCAAGCTCCATACGGAGCTTGATAGATAGGCCCCCTGATCCGCACTGTCGGATCAGGTCTGCAAGACATTTCTTAAATATGCCTCCTTGTCTCCAGAGACTCTCCCTCCCATTCCCTTAACTCTGCTCATGACCTCTTCTCTTGTTACCTATTCACATTTCCATCTACAGAACTTCTCCAGATTGGCCCCTATCTTGTGGAACTCTCTTCCTCTCTCTACAACACTCTCTCCTAGTTTTCAAAGTTTCAAGCGCTTCTTAAAGACTCTTCTGTTCAGGGATGCATACAATATACACTAACATTTTCTTACCTCACTTCCTGTCCTCCTTTTTTCTTCCACTGAACCCCCTTAGCATGTAAGCCTATTAGCCCAGCTCTTTTTTAGGTCGCTTCCATGAGAGTTGATTATTGGCAGGGCCCTCTACCCATTTATTTCCTACAAATGATACCTTGCATATTAGAGCAATGTTTGCAGTGCTGATGCATCTGTTTGCGCTCTACAAATAACTGATAATAATAACTGATAATTATTTTGTAGTCCTGGGACACACATTGAAACACATCTTGAATATTGTTTGCTTACTTCCTTTGTTGTGGTAAAGAATTAACAGATAGAAACACACTCCTGCTCATATCAACCAATCACTGTACAAGTATGTAAGTTTCTGGAAAAAATAGTGTGCCAAGTTCTGCATTCCAATGAATGAACTCTAGAATTTCTGGATGATTTTCAATTGCAGAGTTAAATTACAGAAAAGGTAGACGAAAATAAATAATGCAAGTATATTACAAAGTATTTTTAGGTTAAGCATCATTTAAAATGTTAAGCTTAATGTCACTTTAATGTTAAAGTTTAGGGATAAAGGTACATATTTAAATTATGAGACATGAAAGTCAAAATTAAACTGTCATGATTCAGAAAGAGCATGCAATTTTAAACAACTTTCCAATGTACTTTGTTGGAAAGCATACTTAGGTAGCCTCAAGAGCAGCGATGCAATACTGTGAGCTAGCTGCTGATTCGTGGCTACACATACAGTATATGACGGTTGTCATTGGCTCACTGAATGTGATCAGAAGTGTGTCAATGGTCCTTGAACAAAGAATACAGAGAGAATGAAGCTAATTTGATCATAGAAGCTCATTAGAAAGTTGTTTAAAAAATTGCTCAAACTACTGTAAATCACAAAAGAAACACTTTGGGTTTCATGTCCCTTTTTAATGTTTACAGTTAGGGATAGATTAATTCAATAACCTAACCTCTAATGAATTAAAGCATGTCATTTTTTTTAATTAAAAAGGTCTCTTTAAAGGCAATGCACAAAATAAATTAACTATATATATACTGTATATATATATATATATATATATATAAATAAACTATATATATACTGTATATATATATATATATATATATATATATATATATATATATATATATATATATATATATATATATATATATATATATATACAAATAAATAAATCTGTGGTTGTTTAATTTCATACCCTCATACCCTTTCATAGATATACAAAGAAAAATCTGTATCACAAGAAATTCAAAATACACTTCAGCGGCTTAGGTCATTTTTCCTCCTTAACCACTCTGTAATTATGTAAGTGGAGACAAATTATCACATGGGTTAAATCTGAAGCAAGATGTGATCTTTGGACAGTAATCTCTTTTTCTATTGCATTTAATCAATGGGACTTTTCATTACACTACTAATCAATATGGACTCTGATCAAAGCTTATGGTTTTAATCTTGAAATGAAAAACCTATAATTAGTCGGGGGTTTAAACTGAGCTATTAGATGGCATCAAATATTAAATTCCCTTGAGATCAGGTAATTAAGCTGTATCTAATTCAGATTGTGATAGCCCCCACTGACACAGGATACATTTACAATATTAGTAAGGTTATCTAAAACCGTACACATTCAGAATCTTTCGTGCTCTACAGATTTAGGCAACAGACAATATTTCCCTATAGCATTAATATACATTACATGAAGGAACAATACATTTCAACCTATCCTGTATATTAAAACAGGAGCATACGATGCCCGGTTTTGGGCTAAATTTAAGTGGCCACTGGAGTTAAGCTTTTTGCGCTAGTTGGGTTGCATTCATATTACAAGTTTAAAAAAAACCTATTTTGCGCTAGCATTCAACCGTAATAGCGAAAAAAACTAATTTAAGTTTCCGTGTGCACATGCATGTATTCCCCCATAGAAATCATTGGAGGAAAAAAGTGTGTGTGTGTGGGGGGGGGGGGGGGGGGGAATTAACACCAGAGATCGCACAAACACCATTGCATTTTCGCATTCCCCATAAAAGTCAATGGAGAGAAAAATTGTTGGATAAAAACACCCATCGCGCAAACAACATTTGCATTAGCAAATGTAAAATATTTACAGTAAACACATTACAATCTTTATTAAATATGAATATTGCATGAATATGTTTTATCATGTTTTCATCTACTTAATGCACTTAAATAAATGTTTTTATTTGTGTATACTGTATATAACTGTAAATACATATATACACATATAAATACAAATTTATAAATTCAAGTTGAATGCTGTTTAAGTTTGGTGTTGATTATGTTTAACAAAGAGTGATTTACTGCTCTATAATCATACATAGGAAAACACAATTGTTTCACCTTATACAGAAAGTTGTTTTGTTCTACTCTCTAATTTTGCAAATAGCGAACTAACCCATTGACTATAAGAACGCTACCTGCCTTTGTAAGGCGTATAATCAAAAGACTCAAGAGGACATTACTATCATAATGTCCCGCTAATGTGAACAACAACTGTAACAAAACTGCCGTGTCTTTTGTTTCCCCTTCTTTAATGATATTGTTTTGTTATGTATTAAAATTCAATAAAAATACTTAATACAAAAAAATACATTCATAAATATGTACACATATATAGACATTTGTCTGCCTTTTTATCCCTAACACCCGAGATCTCCTATCTTTGAGCACTTATTACTTTTTTGTGCATTATTTTTTGTGCAATATTCTTTATTAGCTAGTGTTAATATGAGTGTAACTGTACTTTGTAATGTATTTTTGAAGTGTTTTGTGCACGTTTTTTGTTTTGGAAAACAGTTAACCACAGCTCCAAGATAGCGGTGAGGATTGAAGCGTAAATTACGATTGCGCTAGCTCAATAGCGATTTTGCTCAACTTGTAATATCAGCACAATTTAAAAGCTAAAATACGATTTCACTTGAGCAAAACCGTTTGCGCCTCACTTGTAAAATAGCCCTTTAAGTGGTACAATAAGCTGTTTTAAAATACAAAGCCATGTTATCCCATCTGGAAACAATTTTTTTAAAAAATACTTTTGAAATAACTTTACGCTGTATAAATTGTACACTTGGTCCTTTCACCAATAGTTTTCAATCCATAAGAAAACTGAGCTAATTACATAGCTAAGTCATTCAACTAGCACTGCTGATTGGATATAGCGGTACTTGTACTATGCGCTTAACTCCATTGTGGGGTTAGACACATAATAGCGATGGGTCACTAGTCTTAATACATCCTATAACATATTAGAGCATGTCTGTTTTTTTACTATTATGGCCCATTATTATATTAAAATAGCATAGAATTCACAACTATATGATTGCTCACAAACAAAATTAGGAAATGTAAATGTTATGTCACATTTTTAATAGTATTTGATTTATCATTAAAGGGAAGGGCTAACTGCACACATCATGACAGCGCTTGTTTGGAGACTTAAGCCGACAGCTGCAGAGGCGTATCTAGAAACCAAGTGCAAGAATCTAAGAAGGTACCACCCCCACCCCCCAAAAAAAAGGTCAATTTGATACATACCTTTTTCTTTTTTTTTTTACATTTAACAGAAAAAATTTTTTGAATCAGATTACATGTCTGCAAAAGAAAGTACCCTGTGCCCACAGTCTGTGAGATGGTCTGACCCCCTATTACTGTATATGGTGACACTGTTTAACCCACCAGTACTGTATATTGTGAAATAGTGACACAGTCTGTAATCTGCCGGTGAGATGGCTGGCCTGACCCTACCCGCCCCAGTACTTTATAAAGTGACCACAGTAGACAGTGACATGGTCCAGCCCCCCCGTACTGTATATAGTGGTACTATATAGTGACACTGTTTACCCCCGTCCCCCCATGATGTAGTAACAAGGTCTGTAATTTGCTGATTCCACAAACATACACACACACACACACATACATGCATAAATACACACAGTCACATACATACACACACACACATAAACACCAATGGGTAAAACAGAAACACTAACCCCTGTAGTCAGAGACACTAGTGAAGCATCATGTCACACTCACATGATATCAGTTCAGACAGTTGCAGGTCAACGTTTTTTATTGAAGCTGGGCCTCCACCCTCAGGGGCCAGTCGCAGTTGCGACCTCTGCACCCCCTGTAGTTATGCCCCTGCACAGCTGTCTACCTCATAAGACAGTAATACAAAATAATCTTGTGTTCCCCTTTTTCTATTGGTTGCTTATTCTTTTATTTTGTGTCTGTTTATGAAACTCCTATTGTAGATTTGTGTGTGTTTACGAGACAGAAATTCATATAGATACACTTTGCATGTATTAGAATATTATTGTTAAGAAAGTAGAAAAATAACCAAGTCAAGAAAAACATTTTAGAATATAGATCATAATGTCAACAACAAAAATGTTTGAGGCAGATTGTATTTGTAGGTTGAAATACCATTAAAGGAAACTTAGAAAACCATAAATGGCAAACATATGTTTAGAGCTTGCAGACAAAAATGTTACATGAAAAAACATTAATCAGATTCAGAAGTGTTTGAAACTTACAACTAATGCTTATTAAATAGTGCTTAATAGCTGGTGATGCTCATTAGCTGGAAACACACAACTGATACTGTTGCATTAGTTTATGTTAAAGGGGAAGTAAAGAATTTGGCATTACGAATATTTACTCCAGTACTAAATACTAATGATATCCCACTGAAGAACTTATTTCTTTAACAATATATTTTTTAATCTAAAGAAGCACAAAAATCATCTTTGCACAGACGCTCAGCCCCAGCTATATTGTTCTTGTTAGACCACTGTTTTTAAAACTATTCATCAGGCATCCCTAACAGGCCAGATTTTGAGGATATCTGAACTAATCAGCTGATTAGTAAACAGGGTTAATTTACCTGCTGTCACCCAAGGTAATAATGAAAATCTGGCCTGTTGTGGAGGCCCGAGGACAGGTTTGAAAACCAGTGTGTTATACTGAAGCTCACTACCTCTGCTATTGAGTTTAGTGTATGAGAATACTTGCAGAACCAGTTAATAGCCCAATCAGTGCACTTATGACTGGATGTGCTGCCCTATCAGTCAACTAAGGGGGAAAAAACATAGTAGCAGCAGTTGGGAGACCATGCAAGATATTTGGACTGCTACTTTAGACTAAAAATATATATTATTGGGGGCGGAGCTTGGCCGCACTTGCTGATGGCCGCTTGCTGAGGTAGCTCTGAAGCCTCAGTGCACCTATGTAAGAAGCTAGAGTAACCCAAAGCTTGTCAGAACTCCAATTCAGCTACACAACAACCCTAGATACCAAGCGGATGCTAATATTTGAGAAGGAAGACCGCTTACTGTCAGAAAAACTCCCCCTGGGTGAAGACAAGCTGTGAGGCCTGGTGCGCGGTGTTTTACCGCGACGTAACTTCATTGCTGCCTACCTGGGGTGCGCATATCACCCGGATCCCTGGACTGCTCTGCTACCTACCGGAGACCGTTTAGTGCCGGGAACCCCACACCTGCAATTGAAACACAGGCCTGTTGTGCTGCGGCTCACCGCGTGGTGCGGCGGTCCTCCCTGTCCACACGCATATCAACCCGGACGCCGGTGGAGACATAGCTGGCCATAGATAGGCTTTGAAGATCAGCCTGAACATAAGCCAAGTGTGGCGGAGGGGTTCAGAGCCCTAGAGGTGAATCTCGAGGAGCCGCTGTGTCTCGGTGGAGTCGCACTATAACAGAGCAGGTGAGAGCACCAAAGTAGTAACAGGGCCTAGGAGGAGTGGGGCGGCTTAAGTGAGCACTCCGTGCAATCAGCATTAGGCCTAAGGGAGACTGGATTCTCGACTGCAAGGCTGCTTTATTAACCTATTGAGAGAATAGGCCCCTAGGGTGGGGGAGGAAAATATTAAGCAGAAATAGATCATTCACAAAGCCTGCCTCTCTCACATAGGAGGCTTATCAGGCAGTGAGGAGCAGAGTGTGACTATCTTTTTACTATCAATATGGCCCAGAAACGACTTGCTAAATCCACTAAGGGCTCTCAGTCCTCTAGTCTGGAGAGCTATCTCATTGCAGCTGAAACCCAATCAAATGCCAACAGGGAGACCTCTGAATCCAGTAAACAGACTGCAGCTGTGCAAACTTCCAGCACAGACCACATTTTTTCTAGTTATGTCACCAAAGAAGATATTAGGCACCTATCTTCCAAAAATGACATCAAAGAGGCAATGATGGATGTGAAAATGCTATTTGGGGAATTGAAAAAAGATATAGCCGCAGTAGATCACAGAGTCACACAGATGGAGGAGGTACAGGAAGAGTCTAGATCTGACCTGCAACAACAAGCCAGCAGTATACAGTCTCAAGATACAACGGTACAAAGCCTCACAGACAGAATAGAGGATTTAGCAAACAGGAGCAGGCGTAATAACCTGAGGCTCCGTGGAGTACCTGAGACAGTTAATCCGCCTGACTTAAGCCAATATATACAAGAACTGTTTAAATATCTGAAAAACACTCCTAACGCAGCTGAGGTTCCAGTTGAAAGAGCGCACAGGGCACTCAGACCCAAGCCCCCAGCCAGAGCCCCACCTAGGGATATCATTATTAAATTAATATCCTACAAGGATAAGGAAGACATTCTGAGACACTTCAGGAACAAACACCCCCTTATATTTGAGGGCACAGAGATTCAAATTTATACAGACTTATGTCCTGCTCCACTCCAGAAGAGGCGGGATCTACGCTATATTACTTCCATCCTCAAAGAACAGCAAATTCAGTACAGGTGGGGTTTCCCCACATGCATAATTGCGTCCAAAGAAGGCACTTCTGCTATCTTCAGGTCGCTGGATGATCTTGGCGCCTTCAATCAGGCATTCAGCCTGCAGATTAGGCCCCCAGGGGGGGCAGCTGCACGTGCACACCCTTGACTAGGGATGACTCGAGGTGCGGATGGTCACTGATCACAATCTGGACCTATACTACAAAGGGACCTGACCCACTGTCATACTTTTCCCCACCTGAAAGACCCCAGGAATGGGAAGTTCTCTCCACTTGAAACTGCAGCCTAGCTGAACTTCTAGACAGATAAGTAAAATGCCTTCCACCCCTTTCTTGCATCATTGTAGTGTTAATACTTTTCCTTTAGCTTACTTACCCTTAGCTCATTTAATCTATATACAGGGAATTATGTTATTTTCTCTAATATGATGAGGCAGCTGCAGGCGGGACGGACTGATGCTTGGACTGTAAAAAGAACCCAGTCCTGGAGCTGTACTTGCACTTTCTTGGACATTGAGACAGATTGGATGTTTTGGTTTCTGAAGTTTGTTTATATTGTCACTAACTTGTCATAGCCAACACGTTTATAGTAACAGTGTCATAATGCAATTATTTTCTGTTATCCTAGAAACAACAATGGGTTAATTAGTTATCTACACTAAAGGAAATTGGGTCTATGAGATGACATGTTATATTAATAGTTTAAATCACAATAATACAATAAAAAATATATATATATATACATAAAAGTTATATCTGAACGTATTTATGCTCTCCCTTTAGCTTACTGACCCTTGGCTCACGTAATCTAAACACAGGGAATTATGTTATTTTCTCTAATAAGATGAGGCAGCTACAGGCGGGATGGACTGATGCTTGGACTGTACAAAGAGCCCAGTCCTGGAGCTGTTCTTGCACTTTTTCTTGAACATTGTGACAGATTGGATATTTTTGTTTCTGAAGTTTGTTTATATTGTAACTAATTTGTCATAGCCAACATATTTATAGTAACAAGGCCACAATGCATTTATTCTCTGTTACCCTAGAAACAGCAACAGGTTAATTAACTACTTACACTAAAGGGAATTGAGTCTATGAGATGCCATGTTCTGTTGATAGTTTAAGCTCACAATAATACATTTAAATATATAAAAAGAAAAGGGGGGGGGGGAATATATATACATAGAAATCACATCTGAACGCTCAGTTGTTTCTCCAAGACTCTGCGAAGTAGGGTTGGGATCTGAACGATCATTTTTCAGTTATAATATTGGGCTTGCTGCACGGGCAGGGGTCTGAAACTCTGCTTTGATCAAATGACAGACAGTGGGGATTATAATTTAGGGTCCCTTCACCTCGTTTTCAGTTAATAATAAGTTATCCGTAATTGGTTCATGCACATGTTCTGACAATTACCTTTTAGATGATTTAGGGTTACTTTATCTACAAAGTTTATCACCATAATTATAATTTGCATAGGTGTTCTGAGGCTAATACCTCCTACTGTTTAACTACTCTTGTTTTACAGATTGTTCCCCCTTTTTCCCTACCACTCTCTACCCCAAGTTCTGACGAAGCTGGTAGCGGAGACCTTTGATTATTGCTTCTTTGACTACCAGACAACCCCCCCTCTAAACCCCTACTATACTCCGTTTTAAGACCCCCTCCCTCTTTCATTGTCACCTCTTTCTTTTTCCTCGATAACCTCAATTGCTCATTTATCTTAACAACCCCTCACCCTATTCCCTTACTCCCTCCATACCCTCTCCCCCTTTTTTTTTTTTTTTTTTCTCTATCCGCCCCTTCGATCAGCATGCACCTGCAGGCCAGGGTACATACTTTAGACCTTGTCACCATCAATGTTAAGGGCTTAAATAGCCCAGAGAAACGGTCGGTCATCACCAGAGACCTGATTAGGCAGGGAGGGGATGTGATTTTCATTCAAGAAACGCACTTCTCTAAGGTCAGAAAACCTAAATGGTTCAATAGACACTACCCGACCGCCCATTTCGCATCTGGACCTTCCAAAAAGAATGGAGTGGGGATCTTGTTTCACCACACCATACCATTCCAGACTGAACAGACATTAAAAGACCCCAATGGAAGGTACTTAATTTTAGTAGGCACGCTATATGGTAGACATATGACTTTGGTCAACCTCTACTTCCCAAACACAGAGCAAGACTTATTCTTTAAGAAAGTTGTGCTCAAGATCCTTGAAATACAGAAAGGTACACTTTATGTGGGAGGAGATTTTAATGTCTCCCTAGACCCGGCCATGGATACCTTGGACGGTCTCTCTAGTGCCCCGCGTAGAGTAGTTAAACACCTGACACAATCTTTAAGGGACCTGGTCCTGCATGACATCTGGCGGACCCTGCATCCGAGAGATAGGAATTACACTTTTACTTGTTCCCTCACAAAAAATACATGAGGATAGACTATCTCCTCACTGACTCTGCGGGACTTACGGTCACGACGGATTGCTTTATCGATCCAATAACGTGGTCAGACCATGCTCCAGTCAGATGTACTATAGACTGGCCCAATACCCCGATAATACCATATCTTTGGAGATTGGACGAATATCTATTGGATGACAAATCCTTAACGCAAAAACTACAAGATGGGATTAACGAATACTTTCGTCTCAATGCAGATGAGACTCTGGCAGACTCTGTGGTATGGGAGGCACACAAGTGCGTAGTCAGAGGTATACTGATGAGGCACAGCGCAATGTTGCGCAGAGCAAAGAGAGACACCTATAACACCCTGCTAGTCCAAGTGAGCCAAAAGGAGTTGGCTCACAAGGAACAACCAAACAACCGGGAAAGACAGGAGAGCTTGTCTGAAGCTAGATCCGCTCTACTGAAACATCTACAGGAAGAACAACATAGGAAGGCACTTACTTTGCGCCAACAGTTCTTCGAGCATAGTAATAAAGCGGGTAAACTTCTGGCCCGTGCACTGGCGAGGAAGAGACTGCGCTCCTATGTTTATGAGGTGGTCGACAAACGGGCGAGAAACACAATGACGGGCAATCTATTGCCAATATATTCGGACAATATTACAAGTCCTTATATAATATACGTGATTGTGTTGCCGGACAAGGTGTTCTGGGGGATGAGCAGACCCCTGCACGGGAAATCCTAGATTACATCTCGAAGGCAGATCTCCCACGCTTATCTGGGGAAGAAGCAGAGAGTTTAGATTCTCCCCTCACCTGTGAGGAGCTCATGTCGGCCATTAGAGACCTCCCAGTAGGCAAAAGTCCTGGCCCTGACGGATTTGGGACACGTTACTATAAGAAATTTGCAGGTCTTTTAGTTCCCCGCATGCTCCACCTATTCAACCAGTTATCTGAAACACCAGAGTTGCCACACTCAATGCTTGAAGCATTTATTTCAGTGATCCCGAAACCGGGTAAACCAGAGAATCAGCCTAGCAGTTACAGACCCATCTCCCTGCTTAACTGCGACATTAAAATCTTGGCTAAAGTACTAGCGAATCGTCTAAAAAAACTCCTCCCCCAGCTGGTTAGTACTGATCAGGTGGGATTTATCCCAGCCCGTGAGGCACGTGACAATATTCTTAGAGTTATCCAGCAGATTTCCTATGCACGGGCTGATTCCGCACCGTTGGTACTTGTATCGACGGATGCGGAAAAAGCCTTTGACCGGGTAAATTGGACCTTTATGCAGCATACCATGAGAAAAATGGGCATGGGAGCAAGTTTTATAAATTTTGTCCTCTCCCTGTACTCCAAACCTAACGCTAGAGTCCGGGTGAACGGCTTGTTCTCAGAGCTCTTTCCCATCACCAACGGCACGAGACAGGGGTGTCCACTTTCACCCCTGCTCTTTGCACTCGTTATGGAAGTTCTGGCAAGTCACATCCGAGCCAACCCTAATATCAGAGGCATACAAATGGGAGGGCTGGAGCATAAGCTGGCAATGTATGCCGATGATGTTCTGTTGACATTGGCAGACAACTCCCGGTCCCTACAGTCTGCACTGGAAGAATTTGAGGAGTTCGGCCGGGCTTCGGATTTCTCGCTCAACCTTTCTAAGTCCGAAATTTTGAATATATCAATGCCCCAAGAAGCTTTCCTAACACAGGGCTTCTGCTGCCCCTTAAAAGTTGCAGCCAAACATTTGAAATATTTGGGCATCATCGATCTCAGACATAGTCAACGTGAACTATAAAGCTATCAGAGACGATATCCAGAGGGATTTTAGGATGTGGGAGAATAAAACCATCTCCTGGATGGGCAGGATCCACGTTGTTAAAATGAATATCCTGCCCAGAGTCCTATATGTAATGCAGGCGGTCCCCTTGGCCTCCGCGGGTCATCTAATTCACCAAATACAGGTGGCAATGGAGACATATGTCTGGAAGGGACGGAGACCGAGAATACAATAGAGGACAATGTACCTCCCCAGGAATAGAGGGGGGGCAGGCGTTCCCCGCCTGAGTGATTATTTTACAGCAATCTCACTGCAGCGCATAGTTGACTGGTGCCGGGGATCAGCGGATAAGGCATGGTTGGCCCTTGACAGGGAGATCCTGCAGAGGGGGAACGTGGGAGCACTGGCTTGGATTAGTCCTAGCTCCCGCCCCGACCGAATAGCGCAATACCCTCTGATTAGAGATGTTTTGCAGAACTGGGATAGAACACTCAGAGCGGGGAGTCATATCTCCTCAATAGTTTCCCCACTAATACCCGTCCGAGAAAACCCAGATAATGGCATTGCCAACAGAGCTTATTCTACGGGCTCATGTTACCCATTGTCAGAAACAATGGTCTCTAACGCTTTAATAAATGGGAAATTGAAAACACAGAGGGATCTTGCTGATTGGGATCAGGAGCTCTTCACCTCTTGGTTTCGAGTCTCCCAATTTAAACATTACCTCAGCACCTTGGGGAGCAGAGACTCCTTAAATAAACAGAGAACGTTGTTCGAAACACTTTGTACGTCGGAAACTCACCCCCGTCATTTGATCTCAACCCTGTACAAACTCCTAATAGAAGGTGGAGAGGTTGCGTTGCCTTCTTATGCGGTTGCTTGGCAGAGAGACCTGGGAGTGGAGATCGATCCCAAAACATGGTTGACGATCTTTAACAGAGCTAAGCGAGCCTCTGTGTCGGCAAGGTTGCAGGAAATGCACTTTAAGTTCTTGAGCAGATGGTACCTCACCCCTCAGAGACTGAAGAAAATATACCCCCACGCTGGTGGGGAATGCTGGAGGGGCTGTGGAGAAGAGGGTTCTATACTACATGTGTGGTGGCAGTGTCCACTGATACAGCATTATTGGACGGAAGTGCTTGGAGAAAGCAGCAGACTGCTCCGGGTAATTCTCCCATTAAACCCCAATTACCTGATTTATCACGAACTCCCAAAGATGGCTATGGAAGCCAAACACCATTTATTCCTCCTCATGTTGAATGGGGCCAAGAGCCTCATTCCGAGACATTGGAAGTCACCTCAGACACCAAGCCTGGACGAATGGAGACGGGAAGTAAGGGACCTCCTGAATTTAGAGAGGTATCACTACCTGCGAACTGGGAAACTAGAACTGCATAGAGTACATGACTCTAATTTGGGAAGGTAGAGACATATAAGCCACTGCTGATCTGGCAGGGTATGCAAGACCTACTTTGCGTGAGTTAATGAGGCGAGACCGTGACGGGTGGAAACTATTCCCCCCTCCTTTTTTTTTTTTTCTCTCCCCTACCCTGACCTTCACCTGCGCCTCCCGACCTGAACTTCTTTGTCCCTTTGTTGATACCTTTGTCCCTCTACTGATACCCCTCCTACTCATTTCTCCCCCTATATACCTTTACTTAACACTCCCTCAACCTCCTTACAAAGACCTGACCAGGCTGAGTGTGACGAATAATTAACTAGCTGATGATATAAGGCAAATTCAAACCCTCAGATTATGAACAGTTTTGTTTTATCTAAAAGAGTTGTGCCGACACACTCGGCTAAGGATGATTAAACCAATTCCTGGGTTAAATGTTATTCTGATTTAAAAAAATGATCGGATGTCTTGTTATTAAGTAATGCTCATACTGTTTTAAGATACTCACAACACAATGTTATTTTGTATTATGTTGAGCACTATGTATTTTGACATGCTGTTGCGTGATGATGGCTGAAATGTGATATCTGATCATTCAATAAAGCTGGTTTAAAAAATATATATATATTATTAATGAAACTAATCCTGCATTGGGGTCTAGGTAAAAGCTCAGTACTAAGGTAAGCATATGTCATGTATATTTTTTTATGCTAAGGTTTAATTTTTAATAAAAACTAATATGTATGTATGTGTATGTGTATATATATATATATATATATATATCTATATATACTGTATATTTATATATATAACAGAAACAAAAGTTCTAGAGCGGAAGAGTTCTTAACCATACGGGTGCTGAGGAACCAAAAGCGATAACAAGGCGTAGCTAGCAGCGACACATACAAAGCAGTAGTAGAACCCCTTAATGCACAACTGGAGGTACAGTGTAAACGTAGACCAAGGTATCAAACTGCTAGAGCGATATGGAGTATCGCAAAGCACCAGAATGGCGTGAAACGCGTCAGATGACGTAACCTCACTATGTACCTATGCTCCAGGTCACTGTCTGTTCACTTCACTGAGACTGACTTGTTTTATTTTGTTTGAAATAAAAGGTATGTTTTACTCCATATCCCTCTAGCAGTTTGATGCCTTGTTCTACGTTTACACTGTACCTCCAGTTGTGCATTTAGGTGTTATACTTCTGCTTTATATATTTATATATATATATATATATATATATACATACAGTATATATGCAATTGAGTAAGCATCAAGTAGGACTAAACTGACCTAGGGTGTCTTTAAGGTAAAAGGTTAGATGAAGAATAAAAATTGCAAATTAAATGTGCAGGGCTCACTCTTGACAGCAACCAACACAGACATATCCTCTTGAACAAACAAACCACACATTTTCTCACTTTTGGAGTCTGATTCATTAAGGCTTGTGTCTGTGTTTTCTTTCTGAAGCCTAGCCAAATGAGAGCAGCGTGAGTTAACCAACCTGTGCTATGTTTGGAGACCAAACGCTGCCTTGATGCCCAAACTATTACCAAGCAATGTTTAGTTTGGCAGAGGACAAGATTTATTAGAGCAAATAGTTGTTTCTTCTAACAGCTTCAGTTCTCTAAGTAGTCAAGGTACCCCCCAAAAAAAGGCAGCTCTTCCAGTTAAACCAATGAAATGAACAGTATTTATTCAATTTGAAATAAGAGAAAGAGATAGATATTACTGGACTGGAATTTAGTTCTTGTTATGATTACACATGACAGCAAATTTGATTAATATTTTGAATAATCAACACCGAGAGTTAAAGGGATGTTAAACATTCTGTTTCAATGTAGTAACATAAAAAGAACTAAGCAGTGGCTTATAATTAATAGAAATCATTACAATATGTATTATTCATAATTTTAAAAGGTTTTTCCTTTAAATCCTATTTTTAACTTAATTTCTGCAGTGTCCTTTACTTCCTGTCCCAGCCCCTTAAGGAGGAGGAGGCCTCAACAGGAAGGCAAAGGTGCAGTGTTTCTTTTGAAGCGTTGCTAGGAGACACTATAAAATAGCTCTAGTCAGTTTATTGCCCATGATCAATATAGGATTTCTGCTGCATAAATCATGTGACCTAAAACTTAAAGGGACAGTAAACATCATAATTTTTATACTTTAACAATAAACACCAACTTTAGTAATATTAAATTAACATTTGTCTTATTTCCTAAAGTTTTTAAACATATAATTGACCCTCATGATTTTTTTCTTAATAATGCAGCCCACCCACCGCATCTCCCTACTATTTTATGATTTTCACCTTATGCCTTTTGCACCTATTAGTGGGCTATCGATCGTGCCTTTGATGTCTATATTTCACACATTCCATAAGTTTCAAGAGCACGCTCAGTAGCCTGGTCAGAGGGCGTGTCGGGGGGGGGGGGTGAAAAAAAAATGTCATAGAGGACAGAGTTACAAATATGTGACCGAAAAAATATTTTAACCCTTTGAGTGCCAAGCACTTTCCCTCCTGGGTGCTAAGCTGAATTTTTTTTTTATTGTTTTTATTTTTTATGTTTTTACATAAAACATTTTTTAACTTTTGTTTTTTACAGATCCCCAAGACTTATACTATTGTAAGGGTTAGAGGTTAGGCGATTACCTTTCTAACGATGGGTCTTGGGGGTCTGTAGCTGCTTAGATACCTGAGATACAGGCTTCTAAGCAGCATGCCCCCTTTCCCTATTCTTTACATTGTCCATTTTAAATAAAGTTGCGCAGTGACGTCTCCACACAAAACGTGAAGCTCCGGCGATGCCTGTCACTATACAGGCCTGATTGCTGGGGTAGGAGTGGGTGGAAGCCTTCAGATCTCCCTCAAGGTGGGAGAGTGCTAGCGACGGCTGAATAATGCCGTATTCAGCATTGCACCAGCAGATCACAAGAGCTGCTAGTGCAACACCGCCCCCTGCAGACTCGTGGCCAATAGGTCGCCAGCAGGGGGTGTCAATCAACCCGATCGTACTCGATCGGGTTGATTTCTGGTGATGTCTGTCCGCCTGCTCAGAGCAGGCGGACAGTTTATGGAGCAGCGGTCTTTGTGACCGCTGCTTCATAACTGCTGTTTCTGGCGAGCCTGATACATATGCCCCCTTGTGTTTACTGACCCTTTAAGTATATCAATTTCCGCTTCCTTCCTAGCTGTGGACAGGGGCTAGACTGAAAATTTCTAAGTGCTGTTTCTTTTTATGTTTACTTTAATCTAAAGTTAAGTAATCATTTTTGTTGTTAGTAAAGATGTACTGTTTTATATCCCTTTAACTGTGCAAGCTATGTAATGAAATGGCCAAAAGGTTCAGCAGTTCAGTACAAACCTTAAAGACCATTAAATCCTATAATATTAAAGGCCAAGTGTGTTTGTCCAAAGCTGTCATGTGCAGTAGAGACAGCACAAAGACAAACACACCTGGTCTTACCTGACATGCTGCCGTTTGTTGCGAAAGTGGGCGTGGCCATGCAGGAGCATGGGTGTGGCCTTCATGGGGTGTGGGCGTTGTCAGGGGCTTGACCGGTTGTGTTGGGGGCATGGCCAGTCGTGGTGGGCGCGATAGAGAGGGGAGGAAATAGAAAGAGAGGGGGAGAGACAAAAAAGAGATAGGAAAGAGCTAAAGAGAGGGAGAAGAGCAGAAGAGAGGGGAAAGTGCAGGAGAGAGGGGGAGAGATAGTAAAATAGAGGGGAAAGAGCAAAAGAGAGGGGATAGAGCAAAATAGAGGGAAGAGAGAGAAAAAGAGAGGGGGAGAGAGAGCAAAAGAGAGGGGGAGAGACAGCAATAGAGAGGGGGAGAGAGAGAAAAAGAGAGGGGTGAGAGAGAGCAATAGAGGGGGGAGAGAGAGAGCAAAAGAGAAGTATGGAGAGAGAGAGCAAAAGAGAGGGGAGAGAGACGGAACAAAAGAAAGGGGGGATAGAGGGGGAGAGAGAGAGCAAAAGAGAGGGGGGCGAGAGAGAGAAAAAGAGGATGGAGAGAAAGAGCAAAAAAAAGGAGAGACAGAGCAAAAGAGAGGGGGGAGAGAGAGAGTGCAAAAGAGAGGGGGGAGAGAGAGCGCAAAAGAAAAGGGGGGAGAAAGAGAGAGCAAAAGAGAGGGGGATAGAGAGAGCGCAAAAGAGAGGGGGAGAGAGAGAGCGCAAAAGAGAGGGGGAGAGAGAGAGCGCAAAAGAGAGGGGGAGAGAAAGAGTGTAAAAGAGAGGGGGAGAGAGAGTGCAAAATAGAGGGGGAGAGAAAGCAAATGAGAGGGGGAGAGAGCAAGCAAAAGAGTGGGGGAGAAAGAGAGCAAAAGAGAGGTGGAGCGAGACAGAATGCAAAAGAGAGGGGAGAGAGCACAAAAGAGAGGGGGAGAGAGAACAATAGAGAGGGGGGAGAGAGAGAGCAAAAGAGAGGGGGGAGAGAGCATAAGAGAGGGGGGAGAGAGCAAAAGAAAGGTGGAGCGAAAGAGAGCGCAAAAGAGAGGGGGAGAGAGCGCAAAAGAGAGGGGGAGAGAGCGCAAAAGAGAGGGGGAGAGAGCACAAAAGAGAGGGGGAGAGAGCACAAAAGAGAGGGGGAGAGAGAGCAATGGGTGGGACCGCTGTACTGCAAAAAATGGCCCGTGTGAACGGGCTTTAGGACTAGTACTATATAATTGGATAATCAATAAATCATTAGTATAAAGGGGATGCAATACCACTTTCTCTATTCTCTAAAGCTCCATGGTCTGGCAAGATTCTATAAGATACCTCCTCAGTATAACAAGGACTTTCAGAGATTGTTTTAAAGGCAATTTTTACCTTTGGAGCTGTGTATCTCATTAAAGGGATTTTACTAATATGCTTCATGTTAAGGAGAGGCAGTTTCTTTACAATATAATGCTCAGTAAAATTAGCTGATTATTTGCCACCATGCAGTTTTTGAGAATTAAGCCCTCTGTAATTTAGTTATAGTTTTTTTTTCTGTGTGACAGCCAACAGCCAAATGCATATACCTATGTGTATATATATATATATATATATATATATATATATATATATATATATATATATATATATATATATACGTTGATCGGAGTAGCCGTGTTAGTCCAGAGATTTAGATATCAAAATAACAAGAGTATTGCATTGAGCAATGATACTTTTTTTATTGGACTAACTATACATTTATAAGTTGACAAGCTTTCGGAAGAGTTCCTTCCTTTATCAAGTCTGATATTGCTCTATATATATATATATAGAAAGTGTGTATATATAAACATTGTACAAATTTTCATCATTGAAATAAATTAGGAAGTTTTTTTTGTTTTTTTTATTGAATGCTCTGATTTATTTATTTGACTTCAGTGTCCGTTTTTTAAGCAAGGCCTTTCGATTTGTATTTCTCCTCTCTTATTTTAGCAAAATCAAACCCTTGAACAGACGCTAGGTAAGAGCCAGACGTATCGAGTCTTCCCATATTTCTTTCTGAAGTCTAATGTTCTTTAGATAATCATATGCATATGCCAGGCTTGATTTCAACTAAAGTATTTGGGCTCAATGTATTAAGCAGCAGATGCTACTTTGAGCCCTTGGGGGGCAGGTTTGTTTATTCAATCCTGCTTTCCGCAATGTAAGAAGCAGTCATTGGCCCAATGGTTCTAATACTCTCTGTCATCTCTGTGTAAGTGGAGATAAAACAGCCCCAGCAAATTTGTTCAGGATGATTGACAGGCACTGCTACATATCGAGAGCAGGGGACAGTGAAGCACAAGCAAGTTCTTATGCAATGGTACAGTGTCCATGAAGGTGGGTGGTCAGGTTCCTAAGTTGGGCTCTATCTTGATCTTTGCTAACTCTTCTGGAAGTCTATTAAATGAATCAGCCAAAATTTCATTTAAAAACCTAATTCAATGTAACAGGTAATTTTTGCAATGCTGATTTTAGCCCACTATGGTTTAGATCAAAATTAGAACTAAAAAATGTTAGCACTATTGTGCTTTAACATCGCTAGAGCGCATGTTTATTTTTATTGCTCGAGCAATAGTAGAGTTCTTGCTAACATCTGCAAGTCGGATGGCACAGGTGTGTTAATTCCTTCACATAAAAGACATCTATGGGACTGTACAGTAAAATTCATATTGGATAATGCTTGAGCACTAACCTGATACACCACACAAATCTGCGCAAGAAGTGAAGTTCTTCAATTTGTTCTGTACAATAAAATTCAATGACACACACACACACACACACATATATATATATATATATATATATATATATATATATATATATATATATATATATATATATATATGTATATTCCAATAAAAGACTGCACTCGCTGGGCATCTTTAAAGAATAGCTTTTAATGATATATATTTAAATTAGGGAAAAGAGCATGACGTTTCGATGCCTTACTGGCATCTTTATCAACTGTCCCCAAAAAGTCTCAATGTAGAAACTTCACCAGCGTGATGCCCCATAGGGCTTTACCCACAGCTGCTTGGGTAATATCAGGTTTACCTGGGTAATGCTGATTACCCAATATCTTACTTTACCCACAATATATATATATATATATATATATATATATATATATATATATATACATACACACACATACATATATTAGTACCTTGTGAATTACCCCACTAGACCTTATTTGAGAGAATTGCGATCATTGTTGGACGATGGTTTGGAGGATGGGCATTTCGACAGGGCTACGTATGACTATTTGTTAGTAGATAGCCCTGTGGTGCCCATCTTCCACCATCTTCCAAAAGTACATAAATCTACTGAAAATGTTCAGGGAAGACCCATAGTGAGCGGCATAGGGTCACTCTCTGAACATCTCTCTGAATGGGTCGATGCCATATTACACCCCTTTGTGCTAGCCTTACACAGCTATGTCAGTGACACCAAGGACATTATTGGTATATTGGAGAATACACAATGGCATGCAGACAAGTACTCATGGTTAGCAGTGGATGTCGTGGCTCTGTATTCATCTATACCTCACGAGGAAGGACTTAAGGCAATTGCATTTTTCCTTGGGCAACACTCAGATTTTACGAGTGAGTTTACCAATTTTGTACTCAGAGCCACGAGATTCCTGTTGACCCACAACTACTTCCGTTTTGAAGGCAAATTTTACCTCCAGAGGTGTGGGACCGCTATGGGGGCGAAGTTTGCCCCCTCCTATGCCAACCTTTTTATGGGTTGGTGGGAGCGGTCCTACATCTATGGAGGTGAAAATGCATTCAGGGACAATGTAGCGCTTTACCGGCGCTACATTGATGATCTGCTTTTTGTTTGGCAAGGTCCATTGAATGAGGTTGAAGAATTTATACAACATCTTAATGTTAATCAAGTGGGCCTTAGCTTTACTTTTGAAAGCCAGAAGGAGTCAATTAACTATCTTGACATCACATTGACTGGGAAAGACAATGGGAGTATTACTGTTGATCTGTATAGGAAACCCATCACAAAAAATACACTCCTCCATGCAAAGAGTTGTCACCCAAGGCATGTTCCTTTTGCAGTTGCTAAGGGGCAACTTATTAGGGTGAAGAGGAACTGTACGGATGGGTTAACCTATGCAGATCAATGTAAACATTTGAAAGACAGATTGTCCCAAAGAGGGTACCCTCTGCATGTCATTAACAGGGCCCAATCACAGGTGGACAAAATTGACAGAAAAAATCTACTAAAAGAATCAAATAAGAAGAAGTCATCTACTACCTCTACATCCTCTAGGGTCACCTTTGTAACAGACTTTAGTGATGATTACAAGGATGTGTGTAAAATAGTTAACAAGCACTTTCGGATGCTATCCGCTGATGACAAACTAGTCGCAAGTGTTGAATGGGGTCTACGTTGTTCCTATAGACGTAGCAAGACAATGGGAAATGTTGTCTCTCCTTCTTAAATTCCTCCATTGACAAGCAATGCCCAAAGTGCATGGCTTACACATAGAGGGATGTACAGGTGTGGCAGGTCTAGATGTAGGCCATGTGAATTTTGTATTTTTTCAAATGTATTTCGATCACAGGTCACAGGAGAAGAATTTAAAATCTTGTCCTGCCGCAACTGTACTTCATCCTATGTGATTTATCTAATTACATGTGTGGAATGTCAGTTACAATACATAGGCCTCACGACAACAGAGGTCAATACTAGAATACGTAACCATCTCTCCACTATCAAATTAGGTGAGACAACCACTCCCCTAGTCAAACATTTCAAATATGTCCATCAAAAAAGAAATGACACATTCAGATGGCAAGCCATCGAATGGATCAATACCCCAAAGAGGGGTGGAGACAGGGATAAGATCCTAAGTTACAGACTAGGGTACCTAGGGGACTCAACTCAGAGTATGATCTTATCACTTCATCAACTATTGGAAGTGATTCATGAAGGAGATTATCCCTCTCCTCTGAGTTGGGAACCTTAGGTTATACTCTAGGTTTTATAGCTTTACAACAATAAAAATAAAAATAATTTTTGCTTTACTCTTATCTATATATATATGGGCCTGTTTATATGTCTTTCATATATTTAGTATTTGGGGTAATGGTTAATTAATGATGGTCACCTTTATTTGCTGTGTTGATCTCTTCTCCACTTGCAGAGATATATATGCATATACTGTATCTATGTTGCTTATACTCTTGAGCAATTTGATGTATAGCTTCCATTATAAGCTATTATATATGTATCCCTTTAAGATAAATTTAATCTCTCTCGGCTAGATTTGGAGTTTTGTCGGTAACGACCCGAAAAACTAACGCCGGTTTTTTTGTGGCCGCACCATAAAAATAACTCTGGTATTGAGAGTCCACATAAAGGCTGCGTTAGGCTCCAAAAAAGGAGCGTAGAGCATTTTTAACGCAGCTTCAACTCTCAATACCAGAGTTGCTTACGCAAGCGGCCAGCCTCAAAAACGTGCTCGTGCACGATTCCCCCATAGGAAACAATGGAGCTGTTTGAGCTGAAAAAAAAACTAACACCTGCAAAAAAGCTGCGTTCAGCTCTTAACGCAGCCCCATTGTTTGCTATGGGGAAACACTTCCTACGTCTGCACCTAACACTCTAACATGTACCCCGAGTCTAAACACCCCTAACCTTACACTTATTAACCCCTAATCTGCCGCCCCTGCTATCGCTGACACCTGCATTTTATTTTTAACCCCTAATCTGCCGCTCCGTAAACCGCCGCTACTTACATTATCCCTATGTACCCCTAATCGGCTGCCCCTAACACCGCCGACCCCTATATTATATTTATTAACCCCTAATCTGCCCCCCTCAATGTTGCCTCCACCTGCCTACACTTATTAACCCCTAATCTGCCGAGCGGACCGCACCGCTATTATAATAAAGTTATTAACCCCTAATCCGCCTCACTAACCCTATAATAAATAGTATTAACCCCTAATCTGCCCTCCCTAACATCGCCGACACCTAACTTCAATTATTAACCCCTAATCTGCCGACTGGAGCTCACCGCTATTCTAATAAATGGATTAACCCCTAAAGCTAAGTCTAACCCTAACACTAACACCCCCCTAAATTAAATATAATTTTAATCTAACGAAATTAATTAACTCTTATTAAATAAATTATTCCTATTTAAAGATAAATACTTACCTGTAAAATAAACCCTAAAATAGCTACAATATAAATTATAATTACATTGTAGCTATTTTAGGATTAATATTTATTTTACAGGCAACTTTGTAATTATTTTAACCAGGTACAATAGCTATTAAATAGTTAAGAACTATTTAATAGCTAAAATAGTTAAAATAATTACAAAATTACCTGTAAAATAAATACTAACCTAAGTTACAATTAAACCTAACACTACACTATCAATAAATTAATTAAATAAACTACCTACAATTACCTACAATTAACCTAACACTACACTATCAATAAATTAATTAAATACAATTCCTACAAATAAATACAATTAAATAAACTAGCTAAAGTACAAAAAATAAAAAAGAACTAAGTTACAAAAAATAAAAAAATATTTACAAACATAAGAAAAATATTACAACAATTTTAAACTAATTACACCTACTCTAAGCCCCCTAATAAAACAAAGCCCCCCAAAATAAAAAATGCCCTACCCTATTCTAAATTACTAAAGTTAAAAGCTCTTTTACCTTACCAGCCCTGAACAGGGCCCTTTGCGGGGCATGCCCCAAGAAGTTCAGCTCTTTTGCCTGTAAAAAAAACATACAATACCCCCCCCCAACATTACAACCCACCACCCACATACCCCTAATCTAACCCAAACCCCCCTTAAATAAACCTAACACTAAGCCCCTGAAGATCATCCTACCTTGTCTTCACCTCACCAGGTATCACCGATCCGTCCTGGCTCCAAAATCTTCATCCAACCCAAGCGGGGGTTGGCGATCCATCATCCGGTGGCTGAAGAGGTCCAGAAGAGGCTCCAAAGTCTTCATCCTATCCGGGAAGAAGAGGCGATCCGGACCGGCAACCATCTTGATCCAAGCGGCATCTTCTATCTTCATCCGATGACGACTGGCTCCATCCTGAAGACCTCCACCGCGGACCCATCTTCTTCCGGCGACGTCCAACTGAAGAATGACGGTTCCTTTAAGGGACGTCATCCAAGATGGCGTCCCTCGAATTCCGATTGGCTGATAGGATTCTATCAGCCAATCGGAATTAAGGTAGGAATATTCTGATTGGCTGATGGAATCAGCCAATCAGAATCAAGTTCAATCCGATTGGCTGATCCAATCAGCCAATCAGATTGAGCTCACATTCTATTGGCTGTTCCGATTGACCATCTTGGATGACGTCCCTTAAAGGAACCGTCATTCTTCAGTTGGACGTCGCCGGAAGAAGATGGGTCCGCGGTGGAAGTCTTCAGGATGGAGCCGGTCGTCATCGGATGAAGATAGAAGATGCCGCTTGGATCAAGATGGTTGCCGGTCCGGATCGCCTCTTCTTCCCAGATAGGATGAAGACTTTGGAGCCTCTTCTGGACCTCTTTAGCCACCGGATGATGGATCGCCAACCTCCGCTTGGGTTGGATGAAGATTTTGGAGCCAGGACGGATCGGTGATACCTGGTGAGGTGAAGACAAGGTAGGATGATCTTCAGGGGCTTAGTGTTAGGTTTATTTAAGGGGGGTTTGGGTTAGATTAGGGGTATGTGGGTGGTGGGTTGTAATGTTGGGGGGGGTTATTGTATGTTTTTTTTTACAGGCAAAAGAGCTGAACTTCTTGGGTCATGCCCCGCAAAGGGCCCTGTTCAGGGCTGGTAAGGTAAAAGAGCTTTTAACTTTAGTAATTTAGAATAGGGTAGGGCATTTTTTATTTTGGGGGGCTTTGTTGTTTTATTAGGGGGCTTAGAGTAGGTGTAATTAGTTTAAAATTGTTGTAATATTTTTCTTATGTTTGTAAATATTTTTTTATTTTTTGTAACTTAGTTCTTTTTTATTTTTTGTACTTTAGCTAGTTTATTTAATTGTATTTATTTGTAGGAATTGTATTTAATTAATTTATTGATAGTGTAGTGTTAGGTTAATTGTAGGTAATTGTAGGTAGTTTATTTAATTAATTTATTGATAGTGTAGTGTTAGGTTTAATTGTAACTTAGGTTAGTATTTATTTTACAGGTAATTTTGTAATTATTTTAACTATTTTAGCTATTAAATAGTTCTTAACTATTTAATAGCTATTGTACCTGGTTAAAATAATTACAAAGTTACCTGTAAAATAAATATAAATCCTAAAATAGCTATAATATAATTATAATTTATATTGTAGCTATATTAGGATTTATTTTACAGGTAAGTATTTATCTTTAAATAGGAATAATTTATTTAATAAGAGTTAATTAATTTCGTTAGATGTAAATTATATTTAATTTAGGGGGGTGTTAGTGTTAGGGTTAGACTTAGCTTTAGGGGTTAATACATTTATTAGAGTAGCGGTGAGCTCCAGTCGGCAGATTAGGGGTTAATAAGTGTAGGCAGATGGAGGCGACATTGAGGGGGGCAGATTAGGGGTTAATAAATATAATACTGGGGTCGGCGGTGTTAGGGGGAGCAGATTAGGGGTACATAAGGATAACGTAGGTGGCGGTCGGCAGATTAGGGGTTAAAAAAAAATTATTCGAGTGGCGGCGATGTGGGGGGACCTCGGTTTAGGGGTACATAGGTAGTTTATGGGTGTTAGTGTACTTTAGAGTACAGTAGTTAAGAGCTTTAGAAACCGGCGTTAGCCCAGAAAGCTCTTAACTACTGACTTTTTTCCTGCGGCTGGAGTTTTGTCGTTAGATGTCTAACGCTCACTTCAGAAACGACTCTAAATACCGGAGTTAGAAAAATCCCATTGAAAAGATAGGATACGCAATTGACGTAAGGGGATCTGCGGTATGGAAAAGTCGCGGCTGAAAAGTGAGCGTTAGACCCTATTTTGAGTGACTCCAAATACCGGCGGTAGCCTAAAACCAGCGTTAGGAGCCTCTAACGCTGGTTTTCACGGCTAACGCCAAACTCCAAATCTAGGTCTCTGTTAATTAAGTGATTTATCTATATATTGGAATTATTTTTGTTCTGGAGTATATTAAAAGAGAACTAGATGGAGGTATGTTTCTTTACCTTTAATGTTTAGGTCTATGTACTTATGGTATATCTGTCAAATGACATAAATTTGAAACATTTATATGTTTATTAGCAACACTCTATCT